>NC_065517.1:3879275-4072521 GCF_006386435.1 Epinephelus moara | reverse complement strand
GTCTCCACATTTAAGACTAGACTTAAGACTTTCCTCTTTGATAAAGCTTATAGTTAGGGCTGGCTCAGACTTGCCCTGTACCAGCCCCTAGTTAGGCTGACTTAGGCCTAGTCTGCCGGAGAACCCCCTATAATACACCGGGCACCTTCTCTCCTTCTCTCTCTCTCTCTCTCTCTCCCCCTATAATACACCGGGCACCTTCTCTCCTTCTCTCTCTCTCTCTCTCTCTCTCTCTCTCGTATGTCCTGTAATGTAATGTAATGCTGTTGCAATGTTTTGTCTTGTTTTGTCTGTATACATGTTAAGGACTCCCTCGAAAACAAGATGATTCATCTTAAGGGACTATCCTTCAAATAATTACAAAAAAAAAAATTTAGGTTTCGTTAGGTAAATGGTTTTGTGCATCCCTGCGTCCCCAATTTATCTATAGTCACATATTCTCCCACTATCGCCAAACTGAATAGCTGACAAAAGTGTTACCTCTTGCCTTAATCCATTTATACATATGGTTGATTTTGTGTACATTTCATATCATCCTCATTTACTATTCATTTACTCAGTTGTTAAACATTTAGGGGGCGACAGTAGCTCAGTTCAAAGGGACTTGGGTTGGGAACCGGAGGGTCGCCTGTTCAAGTCCCCATCCAGACCAAAATATGGAGCATGGACTGATAGCTGGAGAGGTGCCAGTTCACCTCCTGGGCACTGCCAACCCCCCAACTGCTCGGAGCGCCTGTCATGGGCAGCCCACTCTGACATCTCTCCACTTAGTGCATGTATAGGTCCAGTTTGTGCATGTGTATGTTCGGACCTGTGTGTAATTGACAATAGAGTGAAAAATTTAATCTCCCCTCGGGGATTAATAAAGTATACATATATATATATATATAAAAAAGTTGTTGTCTGTGGATATTTCTTTTGATCAGGAACTAAGATCACTGTATAGAGAATTCATCACCCAGGTATTGAGATTGATTCATGATTGATAAGTGTACTGACGAATTAATAATTGGTTCCCGGAGTTATTAATTTGATTAGTCACTTCCCTCCATCAGAGGGTGGTGCCCCTAAATTTATGACGAGTGCAAACATTTTCTAAAGGTATTGCTCCTACAAGGGCTTATTTGTTGGTCGCTTATTTGTTAAATATCATATGAACTGTTGTATGAGGACAGGCTGCTGGTTTACATACGTCTCTTCTGCCATGTACATTTAAAAAAAATTATTTTTGAGCCACATGGCATAATGTGACGACTCTAATTCCACTGTTTGGCTACTACGAAAATTTGCTTTAAAGCGTGTTGCATTTCCGGGGGGAAGTCATCATGTTGTCATCTGGATTCATCGTCTGGAAGCCAATGTCTATACAAAGTTTTGTGCATGTCCATCCAGTAGATGTTGGGATGTTTGGATGGATAAATAGAAACCTTAATGTGGATAAAAACTATTTCAGTGTGGACAAAAGTGTTGGGCTGACCAGCACTATCGGAGCCATATCACTAGCAAGTTTAAAAAAATAATAGACCATCAGCTAAACAAGAAACCACTATTTCATTTGATTTTTATTTGCTGTACTAAATAACTGCAAATGTTGCTGTTGTATGAATCATTGTGATTTCAAATAAAGTCATGCATCATTACAGCCAGAAACACTTAGATTAAGTCCATATGTCCACAAAAATAACACCAACTATGTTTTAAACAGGATCACAGGAGTCAGTGTGACTGGTCATGATTACTATATCCACCTGGCATTCCTACTGATAATCTATGCCAAAAGGTTATTTACTAATCCTTCAAAGTTTTAATTTGCATCCCAGGTGCACAGTGTGACAACAGCCATGTAAAAACCCAGTGTGCCACTCGACTCTCTGCACACTATGCACTGTGCGCTTGAGTGGAGTTGCTCTCTGAGCCTTGATCACTAAATTAGCACCCATAGAGTAACAGTACAGGGTGCAAGATTCGCAGAACTCCATACCTCGTGATGGCAACTTCAGCCCTCCGTGTTGCCTCAACAAGCTGTCCATTTATTAAAACCTTGACGTCCGTTTTGCATACAGGCCTCAGTGAGGAAGAATAAGGTTGATTCAGGGGTAACTGAGCCCCTGACTGGAAGCCACATGAGCCAAATATGATTCGACAAGGCCCAGAGCTTCAGGGTCAGGCCACAGCAACGAACACGTGTCCCTAGGAGGGAAGGCCTCGTTGCTCCCTCAGCCGGTCAAAATTCTCCAGTTTGTGCAACAAATCCTAATGAGGCTGTTCTCTGTGGGGGGGAACCAGGGCCCTGTCTGTGGGGATTTGTCTGAAGAGCTATACAAACGAGGAAAGATTCAGTGAAGCAGCTCACTCGCTTACACTCTCACTCTCTGTCTCACACACACAAACCAAGACTGATGAGGTGAGGGAAGCCAAATGGTGTTCTGCAGGCTGAGGCATGGCAAGGGATTAAAAATGTGTCCACCCAGAAAATTAAGGCAGAAAATATCAACCAGAAAATACAGGCTGAATGATAGCCCATGACAAAATGTATATTTGGTTAAGCTACTGGCAGTAGGTTAGGAAAGCACAAGTCCACTCAAATAGTCAGGTAATCCACAATGTAAGCCTGCGGTTCGGGCAGTAATTCATGTGCAGATCAAATTACTTGAATTTTACTGCTGAAACAACAAATAGGCTGAGCCTTGCAATGTAGAAAAGAAGAAAATAACTCTAAGTGGAATAATATCATTTCTGACAAAAAACAATATTACTGCTTTGTGAATGTATGCCTCCACGAACCCATCAAGTTGCACTTACAGTTTACTGTGACTGTGAAAAACATGGATGCTTCACACACATCTTCACCACAGCAGCAAAGAAAATCTACACAATAAGCACAGTTTCAAGTTGGGCACCCAAGATCCGTGTCACTTTCAGTGCCTGACCAAACGTCTCCCCTTCTGTTCCTGTGATATGACGTTGAGTAATGGCCAGAAAAGAGTTATATGCAGAACTTCATGATGTCACAGTGAAGTTGACCTTTGACTCTGTGAATATTAAATGTCATCACTACATTATTATATCCCAATGGATATTTGTGTGAAATTTAGCCATAATTAGAGTATGAATTCTTGAGTTACAGTCAAAAACATGTTTTCTGAGGTCACAGTAACCTTGACCTCTGACCAGCATATCCTAATTAATTCATCCTTGAGTCCAAGTGGACGTTAGTGCCAGATTTGAGGAAATTCCGTCTTGGTGTTGTTGTCTGTTAACGAGAAAGGTCATGGTGACCTTGAGCTTTGACTACCAAATTCTAATCAGTTTATTGTTGAGTCCAAGTGAACGTTTGTGCTAAATTTGAAAAAAATATTCTCCAAAGGTGTTCTCGAGATATTGCATTTACAAGAATGAGACAGACGAGGTCACACTGATCACAAAAATCTAAACAGGTGGGGCGCCAAGTAGCTCACCTGGTAGAGCAGGTGCCCCATGTACAATGGCTGCGTCCATGGCTCAGCAGCCACAGGTTCAATTCCAACCTGCAGCCCTTCATTGCATGTCATCCCCTCGCTCTCTCCCCCTTCACGCTCCCACTGTCCTATCCAATAAAGCCCAAAATATAATCTAAATAAAAAAAATTTAACAGGTCATCATTCAATCCAAGTGGACACTGGTGCCAAATTTGAAGAAATTTCCTGAAGGTGTTCTTGAGATATTGCATTCAGGAGAATGGGATGGATGGACAGCAAACCCGAAAACATAATGCCTCTGACCACGGCTATTGTTGGCACAGAGGCATAAAAATTGGACATAAATGTCAAAATCAAATATGGAAGTTTCCATCTGGGGTTGATATTCCTACAAACTCAATACAGGCCAATATAACTTAGTGAGAAGAGATGACAGGACAAAAAAAGGTCAATGTTCAAACACATTCCCAGGTTTCTGATTTGTTTTTGGGGGTCAGTCCACCTGAACCACATTAATTCATTTTCCCTTTCTGTGCCTCTTCCTCAGGAAAACTGGGAAGGTAATGCTTTGTAACAAAGCTTAGTTTAAAAGTCAGATTGCCATATATTACAATGATACACTCTGACAACTCTATTGACCACAGTCCACTTTTTTGCGAGGGTGGTGGTGGTGGGGGGAGTTGAATAAAAGAGTGGCACTAATATGCAACACCTGTTCCTTTTCGGCATCCGTCACTATATCAAATATACAAACAGTGACAGCTGTGGTGCAGGCAGTGATATGGTAAGGCTCTAGACCTGTGTGATGCAAAACACAGAGACAGGGCTTGTTTCTCAAGCCCCTCTTCCTACACAGGGCCCTCTCTAGGTCAAATAGCTGAAAGCAGAGTGTAGTGGCCAGAGCCTGTAATATTTCACATATGCTTTTTGAGGAGCACCAGGCACTATCAATGTCTTTAATCTAAAGCCCGGGAACCAAAGGCAAAGGGCCTATCAGGCAGCCTGCTTTCAATTAAGAGCTCCATAAAGACACTGAGATAGGAGTTGATGTGATGGATGGCATGCCATGATAGGATCCATGCCTCTGTCTGCTGAGGCTCAAGTTTGCCTGGTGGGATCAGCAACATGCCAGAGACGCACCCCAGACTTAAGTCTAGCTACAATCAAAGATTGGCCGTAATCAAGGAGTTATTAGAGGGATCTGGCTTGAGCATTTACTATTTGCCTGTACACTTCTTCATACCTGGGTGGCATCATAACTGATTTAAAACTAGAACTGCCACCTCCCAGTAGTATGTTTCAGCAAACCAGTGAAGTTGCAGTTACTGATTAAGTTCACGTCTCTGAAAACATAGATGCATCATACACATCTTTCCCTGAGCAGTACAGAAGATCTATACAATCAGCGAAGTTTCAAGGTGGGAGCCCAAGATTAGTGTCACAGATTCAGTATCAGACCAAATGTCTCCCCTTCTGTTCCTGAGATATGATATGCCTATAGATATGAGATATGACTTTTTTTAGGGAGAAACTTCTTGTATGAAGCTAACTTGTAGCTTCACAAGAGGGTTTGCAAAAGGGTTCCTGGTTCGAACCCATGGTGGGGGGTTCAAGTTTGCATGCGGAGTTTGCATGTTCTCCTTGTGTCAGCGGGGGGTTTTCTCCAGGTACTCCGGCTTCCTCCCACAATCCAAAGACATACAAGTTAGGTTACTTGGTGACCTTAAATTGCCCGTCCATGTGAATGTGAGTGTGAATGGTTGCCTGTCTCTATATATTAGCCCTGTGATAGTCTGGCAGCCTGTCCAGGGTGTACCCCTCCTCTCGCCCAATGCCAGCTGGGATAGGCTCCATGCCCCCCGCATCCCTTTATGCCTGATTCGCACTACGTGACACTCCTGTCCGTTCTGACAGTCAATATGTCAGATTACACAATTGTGTAATCATAAAATCGTGCCATGACTTGGCCGACAGACATGACACACTACACGATGGTCCACACCAATTATCCCCCATCTTTCACGACATGTGTGATGTGATCGGGTTATTCTTGTCCTATTTTTATTATTATTACTATTATTTCACTCACTGTGTCTGTTCATGTGCCAGCTGAAATGTTGTAGTAATGTAAAAAAGCACCACCAGATGGCAGGAGCTACATTTCAAGTACTGTACGCAAACATGAAAGTCACCGAATCCTCCATAACAAGTTCCTGCAAATGTTTCACAATAAAAGCCTATTTAGAAAATGAAGGGGATTCTCTCAACCAAAGTTATGAGGGGCTTTTAATTTGACACAACGACAGGAAGTGTTGAGTTTGAAATGACGGCGCAATGCATTAACTTTATCAAGGCAAACCGGAGTGGATCAAAAGTAAAAATATTAAATACAGAGGGAATGATAAATAATGGCCCGTTTACAATGTAGCCTTTTTCAAATGAAGCTGTAGCCTCTGCAGTTGTGGTAAGTAAAAGCCTCGCCACTATTTTTTTATTTTCTTACTTTATGTCCTTCTCCATTATAAAGAAATAACATTCTTTGCTAGCTTGATGCTAATGGCAGTACTCACCGGGTTGCTTAAGTGGTTCTGCTGTTCCACACCATAATTTTTGTGTGGTAACGTCCTTAGAGGAAATATCTAAAACCTTGGGGTGTTATTGTCATACAGTTGTCCACGGCAGCAGATTGCTCTGTGCTCCTAATGATCAAAGTGACTGCTGTGACGGGAGCAGTCGTGAACGACAAAAAGAAAATCAAATATGCTAGACTTTCTGTTGGAATGTTGTAAGGCGTCTCTGACGTGCCGTCGGTTGCCGTCTACTATGACACACTACATGAGATGAAACGATGGATTATCGTGTACGACACTCTTTGTTGTTCACGATCCATGCCAACACTGTACGCCGCAGCGTTGGGCTAAAATCAGGCTGATATCATGTAGCGTGTACCAGGCATTACGGGATAAGCGGTTATTGAAAATGAATGAATAGTAAAAAGGCTTAGAAACAGTTTTTATTTAAAAAAAAAAAAAAAGATGTTTTACATGTGAAAGGTTAAATTAAACTTTAATACATTTGTGACTGAATTTGTGCTCATTCAAACGCAGTGTAATGAAGGGCTGAATGACTTTAAAGCAGTATAACATTGGGATTGGTATTGGCCATCGGCCAAATTGTTATTTTAAAAAACTGGTATCAGTATCAGAATTTCACAAATGTTGCATCCCCAGAGATAATTCTTATGCTAGGGGCTAAAAAAATGGACTTTATGACAGCTAGATCTTGCACGCTGGATTTCCTCTAAATTTCCACTAAACTACACTGTATGCTTGTGTGTGTGTGTGTGTGTGTGTGTGTGTGTGTGTGTCATGAAGGAAGTTAGTAGACAAATCTAGTATCAGCAGTCAGGAGTCAAAACAACATTCATCCGGTGATTCAGACACTTAGCTTTAGCTTTTCAGATTACAGACGATGTGAAACTCACTTACACACCATATTTTTTGCCTTAGTAATTGGTTTATTTGTCCTCTCCACCTCCTGGGTTTGAAGAAATGTGACATGCAAGGGCACACAAAGTGCAGCTATTTAAGGTCAACCTTTCAACACTGCTCTTTTCCCCTTCTTTTTTGATTTACGGTTTTGGCATCTCCATCTGAACTCTGCTTGTTTGTTCTGCATTTCAGAACTGAAAGATATAATTCAAAACAGGACAGGCTGCACCAAATTTGAATTGCAGTAATATAACATTTAGTGTTATAATATCCAATTTCTCAGTAAATTAAATTTAATTTCAGTAGCAATTACAATATCATAACTTCAATTATTTACAGGTAGCATTTTTATGTAAAGTGAACCGAATTTCAAGGTTAAGTGAGTATCTAAAATTACAGTCAAATACATCCCAAAGTCCACTGTATAAAACTTTAGGCTGAAGGTGAATTCAGCAAAAAAGTAGCATGTTACTTGGTTCTAGGTCAAGGCTGAGACTAAAAGGACTCCAAATACAATCGAAAGCTCCAGAATTACCACTGAACGGACCTTATGGTGAAACTGTTTTTTGAACAAAGCAGGTGCTCTGTAAACCAAACAGCAGTAAAAAAAAAACAAATAAAAAAACAGACAGAATAGCTGGTGAACACAGCGGAGCATTTTGCAGCTAAAGAGACAGATATTTCCCCTCAGGAGTTGGTAGAGACAAAAAACAGTGCTAAAGAGAGTGAATATTGGAGGTACACTCATCACCTGCCCAGAAACACAACCACTGGTTTGCTAACATGCAACATATCAACTCAAATACTGTGTTAATGTTGTGTTTACAACTTGTTTCCACTGCCCCCAAGTGACCATGTGGTTATTGTAGGGTTCAAATATGGACTTAAGGCTCGAACAGAGGGCAGCTGTGGCTCAGAAGGTAGAGCGGGTTGTCCACCAATCTGCAGATTAGCAGTTTAATCCCCAGCTCCCCCGTTTCGTCATGAAGTATCCTCAGGCAAGATACTGAACCTCAAATCAGTGTGGGAGTGCATGTGATTTTTCAAAACTGAGTAGGCATCTTGTGCAGCCTCGGCCACCAGTATATAAATGTGAGAGTGAACGGGTGTCCATTCACCATACACACGACACATATTTTATTTCATTTCACTTGGAAAAGTCGTGTGCTAAGTACTACTCTTGTGCCAACTTTCAAGGGTTCGGAGGCAGGTTGCACCTGACGTTGCTAAGTGACCATACCCAGCAAAGTATCATAGCCTACTTACCAGAAATTCTGAGAGTGTAGCTGAGATTCTTCCAGGTGTTGTTTTTAAATGTATACCAAAATAAGCTTATAAAACTCCGGGTAGCCCTGCACTAAAATATCAGCTTCTCCATATTTACAATAGACTGATATTTACGAAAGTAAGGGAAGTTATATCCCACCTGCCATTGGTATTTCCTTATCACCTGACATGCACTGTTTGCTGTTGCGTTCCAAAAGTTGTACCTTATTTGGGCCATTCACATGCTGTGCTTTTTGTGCCATCAAATCCATTGTTTTCAATGTAGACATAGTTTTTGTATGTGACAACTGCACCCTGGGATGAACATAGTTTAACTTTTTAAAACGCAGTAACTCGCACCGCATGTCATGTGACAGGGAACAGACTTACATAGCCTGTAGATTTGTTACCTTTTCTATCAGTTCCTGATAAAATGAAGAAGTTGATCATTTGATTTTTATTGCAAGATTACCTAAAGCTTAACATCTGTTGATATTTTAGGCCTAATGCACACTTCAAAAATAATGCCTGAAAGAAGATCAGCTTTGGGGCGTTGGTAGCTTAGTGGATAGTGCCGGCGCCCCATGTATAGAGGTGATGCCTCGCTGCAGCGGTGGCGAGTTCGACTCCGGCTTGCAACCCTTTGCTGCATGTCGTCCCCCCACTCTCTCTGTCTCCCCATTTCACACTGTCCTGTATATTAAAGGCAAAAAGCCCAAAAAAATAATCTTTAAAAACTCACTTAGCTTATTTAAGACACATCCTGCCTCAACACCCCTTCTTCTTAAAGTCAAGGAAGGATCCTTAAATGGCTGAATTCCAAGGAGGCTGCATCATCAAGTCCTGCCCAAGGACTGTTCCAGTGTCAAGGATCCTTTTAATTCTACCGAGGACCGAGTCCTTCCTTCAGAGAATTTTCAAGAATACATGTGTGTATCCTCAACGGGCATGAAGTACAAATTCAAATTCTTTGAGATGATTAAGATGATGATTAAGATGATTTGCTGGAATTGAAGGTGGAACCTCTTCAGTGATGCACACCTGGGCACTTGCTAACCTGTTTCAATGTGTGTTTACTGAATACAGGTAAGGAGTCTTGCCTAGCCTCTGTAGGACCCTACTTGGAAGAACCTGTCCTACCAAGGAGGTATCCTTGACTTTAAGAAGCACTAGCTGTGAGTAGGCACACGAGAAGCAGCCAGCGCTCGACCTCGTGTTTTCCAAGCGGTTAATTGTGCGGCATGTGTACCAGCCCTTTATATCAGGGCACAGCCGTCGCACCCCTAAAAAAAATGCTTTGTAAACACAAAAACACACACGCGCTGTGATGGCGCTTTTGAGCACACTGTCCGTGTGACAACAACAATGGATTTGAGGGCATAAAATAACACAGGCCCAACACCAAAGAGGTTGATAGCCTATTTTTGACGGATCTTCTCACAGAATAGTTGGACTGCTCTCCCATGAAAAGACAAAAACTTTGAAATTTGAGTCTCAGGTTGGATTTCATCCCCACTGAGAGCAAAATATTTATCTCAGACTAATCTTAATCCATGTCCCTGACAGGCCAGATAGTGACAGGCTCTGTCTCCTCAGAGCTGGGAGAACATCTCCTTCTCTCAGAGATCTATAGTGCATCGAGCCAGCCAGCCTGTCAACACCAGAAGTTACAAATCCATACTGTGTAGCAGCCTGAAGTCTCTACAAAGACAGACAGAGATTAGGCATGCTGGTGCCACAGGGTCCGCGAGATCCACCAGCGTCTCCATCCTTCAGCTCAACATCAAAGAATGCAGTGCAACAGTTTGAATTATAGACAGCAAGTGTGCAGTCAGGCCTCCGATGGCAACAAGCTCCTGGCCCGATTAACCCCTGTGCCACCCCGAGGAGAGAAAGCACAGGATACAGCTCACTGCAAGGCGGTATAAATTACAGTACCAACAACTGCACACAAAAGGTCCATCAGGTCAACAGGTCATTGGAGTTTATTCAGTTTGTTTAACCTCTGCCCATCATTTGTGCTTCTATTAGTAATTTAGATTGAAATGGAACTAAATGTCTTTCTTTTCAGCTCTATTCAATTCAATTTTATTCATAAAGCCCAATATCACAAATCACAATTTGCCTTACAGGGCTTTACAGCATACATTATCCCTCTGTGCTTAGGACCCTCGCAGCGGATAAGGAAAAACTCCCCCAAAAAAAACGGGAAAAATGGGAGAAACCTCAGAAAGAGCAATTGAGGAGGGATCCCTCTTTCAGGATGGACATACATGCAATAGATGTCGTGTGTAGAGAACAAATCAACATAATAGATGTAAAGTGATCCATATGACAAAATGATACGCTAAGAGAGAGGGAGACAGAGAGAGAAAGTGACTCATGTCTCTCTCTGTCTGTCTCATTAACAGGGTTTCCAACACAGTCATTTATTTGTGGCAGCATGCCACGATTAAAACATCTGCCACCACAAATAGACTTTCTGTTTTTGAAGCTGGACCGTTCCTTAAGGTGCACTACTGGAACACATATACATTTGGTTATTTATAGCACTACACTGTCAGTTCATTCTGCTGAGTCTAAAAGTTTTCGTTTCCTCGCAGCTGCTCCTCTCTGATCTGATCAGCTCTGAATGGCTTGACAGATCAATTATCCGCCAAGTCTCAAACTGCTGATGAGGAAAAAAAATAACTCATGGAGACCTCCACCAGTGCTGCATTCATGGGCCTACAAAACCTCCAAATTTAGAGAAGGGACACAGACTGATACATAGGGACAAACAGGCATTTCAAAGAAAAAAATGTGAACATGTGGCTACTGCCACACATTCACTCTAATTATGTGGGAAACACTGCTTATCATTTATAGTAAGATAAGACTTATTACTATGGGGTTGCGCCTTTTTCATTTTCATCTGTGAGGCTGATCAATGTTTGATAGTACAAATGCAGGTGCAAACAGGTTTAGCTTTTCAGACAGGTCTAACATTTTTTATCTCTCTTTGTGACTCTAACAAAAAAAAAAAAAAAAAAAAAAAGACTTTTCGTGCAACACTTCACTCCTTTACTGCTATTGCTCAGGGAACATTTCCCTCAACTAAATGCCAATGGTTACAATGGGGAAAGATTATGGCACATTATCAACAGATGGACAAAAGACGATTCAGACCAGGCTATTAGAGTGCAGATGACACATGGGATTCATTCTGAGATGAACACTGGTGTCGTCAGCAGAAGGTAATGGTGGTAAATAGATCAAAGGAAAACAAAGAAACACTGATAACAGATGCGTATATGGAAAATAACATGTTTTGTTAATTGTTAATGGCAAAATCCAACACAAAAAAGGACAGCTTTTTCCAAAGGGGATGTATTCTAGCAGACAAATCAAGGCTACCAGTAAATGGTAAATAGAGGCATCATAAATGCTTCCTGCATCAATACTACATAAAACTCTGGATTTTGTTTTCAACTTAGTTTTTGCTGAATGGCAAAAAGACAGCATAAAGACCGATTTAGAAACAGAAAGGCTGGCTTGCAAAAAGACAGCGCAATGGAAAAAGTTGCCCAGATGGAGATAGGCCAAAAAATGAGACGGCGAGCAGCTGTTAAAGCCAGCTGTCCAGGCCAGTTGTTCATGAGGTCTGGGAGGCCAGGATGGAGGGATTCAGAGACATTTCGGAAAGGGGTGTGCAGGGTTTTGAGTGTGTGTATGTTGGGGCGGGGGGTTATAACAAGAAGACAGAGATGGTGAGGGTTGACAGGGAGGGAGGAAAGTGAAAATAGTTTTCACTACAGCAATCTCAAGAAGTAGATTTTGGAGTGGGACACATTTATCTGTCAAAATCAGTAGGCCAGACTTGCAGTTTCTCTTTAAATTGCAGAAATTGTACTGACAACTGCTCTAGGGCTGCGACTAACGATTATTTTCAAATTGATCAATTGGTTGTTTGGACTATAAAATGTCAGAAAATGATGAAAAATGTCAATTGGTGTTTCCCACAGCTCAAGACGACTCTCTAAAATTTCTTCTTTTGTCCACAACCCAAACATATCCAGTTTACTGTCATAGAGGAGTAAAGAAAGAGTTAAATTTTCACATTTAAGAAACTAAAATCTGAGAATTTTAATTTTTTTTCCTAAACAAAATCACTTAAACCAATTAATAGTTAATTTAATAGTTGACAACTAACCAATTATTCATCGCAGTTGTAAATTGCTCTAAAAACAAGTTCTAACACTTCCATAATGGCTAAAAGACTAAAATTACTTTCGAAGGAGGCTTTGGCCACAAAATATCATCTGTTAATGCTAATTTCATTCAACAGACGATGGGCTTCTGTGCATTTTCTAAGGTAACAACAGAGCTGTTTTAGTCTTAATACAGATGGAGTGCACCTATCTTGTGTTGTTGAAGGCAATTATAAGTCTACACAGTTATTCCATACCAAACATGCAATCACACCAGGATGTCCCACAGAAGTGTCTGCTCAGTGTGGACTAGTGGGGCTGATGGTGGGAATAAAAAGCACAGGACTGCCCCCTAGTGGCTTTTTAAATACATGCAACTAATACATGCAACTAGAGGAGGATCACAAATAGCCCAGCTTCAATGTAAGTACAGATGGGTGGCAGTAATTTACTTGTGTTTAAACTGACAAATGCATACAGTATTTTGCTGATGTGTGATATTCTAATGCTCTCAGTCATTTTGGAAAAAAAAGGAATTAAGTGTCATTGATGTGTAATTTTGTGTGTGAATTAACTTACTGTTAATTCTTTGGATGAACTCGGTTTGTGTTTGCTCGTTCCTGACAGCTCACCTGCCAGCCTCCAAGGAACTCTGATAAGAGAAAAAACATTAACAAATCACTGAAAAACACTGAAAAAGTTGCAATTTGTATGGAAGCCCTGAGAAGCAAGTGAGGGAAAAACCAGTTCATGTAATCTATTTTCTAAGTCTGATCTAAATTGTTATCTTTCCAGTGTTTATGACCTTAGAACAGGTTAAAAAAATAAAATAAGGTTTTGCCAGAATAATCTTTCAAAGTTCCTTAAAAAAATTCTCTGTGAATCCATGAAACAGTTAAGACAAAAAGTTTTAGCTTTAGCTTTAGGTCATAGCCTACACTACGTTTTAAATCTATTTGTACAGCTTTAACCTGGTGGGGACAAGTCACAGGGGCCAGCAACTGAAGATAAACAGCCTACAATTGAAGATTTAAAATATAATCAATAATATAAAATATCAAAAATATAATCAATTAAATTTCAGACTTCTATTTGAATCTTTGGTCCAACGGTGTTCAATAGCTTTATTTCAACAATATAAACAGATGTTGTACATTTAAACACAGCCACTGAAATACTGTTAAAACACGTTCAGACTATATGCAGCCTATCAAAAAAAAAAACACTTTCATTCTGTAGCTGCACCACGATCCTGCTTATCATAAATAATCTCCAATTTTATAGGAATTATGTTCCATTAATGCAACCAATCACATTATGGGTGATAGAGATAATTATTCCTGCAGAGACCTACTGATTTCTACAATTTAAACCACAGATATTTTTTTCTTTCAAATCATATTATTTCTATGATTAAAACTGAGATTACACATTATGTGCAACAAACATTTTAGTGGAGCTGCTCTAACAAACTGACAGCTGTCTTGTGTAAAGAGTCACAGTGTTCCATATAAAAAAAGGAAGTCAAAGCATGCATATGCAGATATCTGTGTATAGAGATTAGGGCTGGCTTGATGCTGTGTGATATTTTAATATGAGGGCGAAAACTGCTGTTCAAAGAAATGACTGACAGCACATAAAAGTGGAAACTACAGATCGTCCTGAGTAACAAATTAATATCCAACCAGGATTTTGATTCTGACACCCAATAAACCTCCACTGCTTAATGCGCTTCGATACACACTTTGACACGGACTGACTCAATGAGGACATGAAACAGTATGTCAGGCTCTGTCAGAGGGAGGAGGCAGGGAGAACAGGATTTGTTGAAGAAAACCTGCCAGTAAACAGGTTAGATTCACAGAGTCAGTTACCATGGTAACTGACCCAGAGTCAGTTACCATGGTAACTGACCCAGAGTTTAGGGTACCTCTTTCTGAAACAGAAAACCCAGAGTTTCCCTCATCCGTTTACAGGCATATTCTAGGATGATTCGGGGCCAGTTTGACAACCTGCTGTCTTTCGTCTGGCCTGTTATAAAAAATAAAAAAAAATGAATACAGGGAGTCCATTGGTCCTGCCGAGCAACTGAGCACCAGCAGTTTCTCCTTCATTGTTTACCAACTGTAAACTTGTTGTTGTGTCCACCACAGAAGGCCCGCCCTCAAATCATTCAACTGGACAATGGGAAAAATAAGGAGGTGACGTGGGACAGTTTTTTCAACTCAAGGAGCTCAGAGCACTCCAGCAAAAACACCAGACGCCTAGAGCGCAGAAGCGTGAGGCACGTAGCAACACAAAAACAGCAAGCAAAAAGCTTCATTCTCATTAAAAACAATTAGAAAAAGCCGCCTCCAGCTGCTAAAACGCTTTCTGTGTGATCAGGGCTTAAACCCGCTTTCTTAAACAGGGCCTTGGGATAACAAAACATTTCACAATAAAACATTTTGAATAGGCCTGTATGAAATTCTACACTTTCAGGATACTGAATGCTAACAAGTATATCGAGTCACTTGCATTTGTAGAATGTGGGTGGACATGGGCTAAACATCACGCTAGAGCTGCAACAGTATGAGATTTTCATGGTACGATATCCGCCTAAAAAATAATGCTGTTTCATGGTATAACAATATTAAAGAATTTATCTTTTCAGTCAGAATGACCCTTAAAGGAATGAAAAGGGAAGGGTTATTGTTGGTTGAACAAATGTTTAATTACTATAACGGAAACCTGAGACCATTTTTTTAATGGAAGTATGTGTAAAAAGTCTCCCCTTAGAAAATAACTAAAATAAAGATGAGATTCAACACCTAGTTGCTTTTTTTGCGATATTGTAGATAAGCAAATGTACATGGTATGATAACCATCAACTTACATATCACAGTTATACCTTAAAATCAGTATATCACTGCACACCTACATCACATTGTCACATTAGCATCTTTATCAAGGAAATTGAGTGAGATACAGACATATTAGCCACAATGACATTTCGCTTTACTTTCATACTAATCGAACTGTCTGGAAAAGTAAAATTAGTTATTTTGCACCCAGTGCTTGTACAGATATCCTGTTAAAATGATAATGTTATCTGGCAAATATAAGTCCAAATAGGAGTGAGGTAAACTACAATGTTAGTTCGCTTTACTTGGTGAGTTGCTGAATTGTGGCTATAACTATTGATGTGTCCACTTATCTTTATATAATACAAATAAAACCAATAACTATGGGTTAATCAAGACTGTGTGGGCTAGCAGGATTCTTGTTGGGGTTCAGATGAGGCAAAGAAAAGCTGCAGCAAAACTCCTCACGCTCCTAAAGTTTCAGAGCTGAAGCTGTGTTGAGGCCAAATATTTTCCTACAGTTCAACCCACTGACCCAGTGCTCTTTGCCTTTCATTCTTCACTTCTGTTTCTAAATAGCTATACAGATCAACAGCAGCTGGTCACGTTCATATGATGCTGAGAAGCTATAAGACGAGGATTAGCTTGCTAATGCTCGTGAGAGAAACTCTCACAACAAACTGACCCAGAGCTTAGGAATAAGTCCATATGCACATAGCATTAAACATCTTTTTGACTAAACTCTGAGGCTAACTTGACTGTTTACTACCATTAACTCAATGAGGTAGGCATTTGTTTAACGTTGATGTACATTATTGCGTTGTAAAATGAGAATAAAGGGTTTATTCAATTGCATAAAGGTCATGGGGCGTATTCAAAGAGATCACTGTTGGGATCACAAAAACTGACTTCAATGTTTGCAATATAACTCCCCTAGAAGCCTGGGAATATCTAAATGTTATAACACCGTATCTACTAGAAAGTTTGAAATTGTATTATTTAGAGACTTGTTTCAGGGATGTGACTACACAAAAGAAAAAAAAAATAATGGAATAAAAACAAGAAAAGTTGAATTCGTGAAAAAACTAATTTAAACTGCCTTTAGGTATTAGACAAAAGAGAAGAAGTCAAGACAGCTATTTTCTGTTAAGAGACTGGAGAGACAGTAGGGAAGCTGAATAATATAAGAGCCTATGGGTTTAGGTAAGCTGTTATGCACTTAACAAAAATTATACTCAGCACTCTTCTTTTTGCTCCCTTTTTTTACAGGTTTTAAGTTTAAAATCTACGACTGTTTTCAGGCACTCAGTAGATATGTTTCTCTCAAATTTTGCTCAGAAATTTGTTAAAATCCGTGTATCCGATAATCCATCCAACTGAGAGGTGTGGTACCATGCGCCGTCTCCAGTGTTGTTTCTGTTAATTTGGCAGTACATCCAGCCAGCCTCACAACTAAGTGGGTTATGATGAAAAACTCCTGTCAGGTTTCTGACAATTTGTGCAGAAATTCTTCAATTGTACAAATAAATGGTTGCATCAGCTGTTCCCATAGCTGGTCCCAGACAATCTTACCGGTGAAGATGCTGGATGTGAAGGTCCTGAGCTGGTGTGGTTACATGTGGTCTGCGGTTGTGAGGCTGGTTGGATGTATTGCCAAATTAACAGAAACAACATTGGAGACGGCGCATGTTAGTGAAATGAACTGTCAGTTGACGTGCAACAGTTTTGTTGGACATTCCTGCAGTCAGCATGCCAATGGCACACTCCCTCAGAACTTGTGACATATGTGGCATTCTGTTGTGTGATCAAACTGCACATTTTAAAGTGACCCAGCATCTTGATATGCCACACCAGTCAGATGGATGAATTATCTTAGGAAAGGATAAATGCTCACTTAAACCAATTTCAACAAATTTGCAACCAAAATTTTAGAGAAATACATCTATTGAGTGCATAATAAAAGTCTCAGATCACACTTGTGAAAAATGTGAGCAAGAACAAAAGTGCTGCGTTTAAATTTTTTTAAAGCCCATAGGGACTTGGCTTGGGAGGCGGAGGGCCGCCAGCTCAAGACCCCATACAGATGAAGTATGGAGTGTAGACTGATAGCTGTTAGTCCACACCCTGGGTACTACTGAGGTGCCACTGAACCCCCAACTGCTCGAGGTGCCTGTCCAAGGAAGCCCCCTCGTTCTGACATCTCTCCATTTAATGCATGTATAGGTCCTGTTTCTGTGTGTGTATTTTGGGCCTGTGTGTAGCCTATATGACAACAGAGTGAAAAAAAAAGATTTCTCCTCATGTAGTACCTATTAAAATATTTCTTTGTCTTCTTCTAGATTATCTGAATTAGACAAGTAATTGTATAAGTCACATAGAGTTGATTGACACTGAAATTGGACTACCCTTCCCTGTGAACACATGCAGGTGTTCAAATAAAAGAGTTGAGCAACTCCTTTTCAAAAACAGTGAGCTGGACCAATCTCTGTTGACAGTGAGCTGAGATTTTCTCAAACAATACAACCAAACAGCAGGAGAGTAGAGCACAGCAATGTTCTGCACGATGGTAGTTTCTACATTTCCGACGAGAAATACAATTGCCCTAATATTGATATCCATAAGATGCTGTTTCAGACATGTCTAAGCAAACTAATAATGCGCAAATTGAAATGTTATAGTTTACATTAGCACTACTCAGTGTAGTTGCAGCTCAAACTAGCCACACGTTCGCATACGAACTAAATTCAAAGTGTTGGGTTGGAGGTTTTAACATTAGTTTGAGGCAGGAGGCTGTGTCAGTACGGATGACGTTATCATTATAGCTTCGGCCTTAACGTTATGTCAAATCACAGCAGACTCTATCAGCCCTGCTAGCGTTACCTTTAATGCCAAAGCTTCACTGTGAGAAGCCGAAACCTCAGGACACACTGTCTCATCATCACCGACCATACTTATCTTAATTTTACCACCAAAACAATCCAACACTGAGGTTTACCCTCGCCAAGCTAGCTAAGTTCATGTTAGCTGAGTGACGCTGCTAGCCTCTGCCAGCTAACGTTAACCTCGCTGACCAAAACAGCTGGCTAAACAGCGGCTTCTCTGGGGATTCTCTCACAACCAAGCTGCGCACTCACCTGGGCACCCACCCGTCTGAGAGTAAACCACACGCTGAGCACTAATGTGTGATAAGAAAAGTATTCCTGCTCCTCTACTTTAGTTTTTGCCGGATGCTGATGAATCCACTATCCAAGCATCAAACCATGTTGGCTGAGCAGCTGCGCACTGAGTTCTTGTTTGCACTTCAGAGCCATCAGGAGATGTCTTGGAAAATGTAGGGAACTTCTAAGGGCACTAGGAGGAAGCAATGTGCCATAAACTCTTACCCCCTAGTAGTCTATTTAGTAGTAGTGGTATTTGGTAGTAGTAGTAGTAGTAGTAGTAGTGGTAAATATTGTAGCAGGGGCGTAAATATAGTGCAGGCAGTGCGGTTGCGCTGGGGCCCATGCAGAAAAGTTGAAAGAAGAACAGGCACTTGCAAGTGTTTCATACTGCCACCTAAGAAATACAGCTTTGATCAAATAAGAACTCACAATAAATTAATAGTAGTGACATTTGCTATTCATGCATTAAAAAGGCAAACTTTTTTTTCTTTTTCTTTCTTTTTTCCACAACAACTATATATGCTTATTCTACATAAACTATTTAAAAAAAAACTATAAATAAACAAAAATAAATAAATAAATGAAGCAAATAATATACTTCCTGTGGTATTTTGTAGTGATGGCCTCATGAAGCCTCATGAAGCATTTTCTTTATTTTATGAGCCCACTAGATGGTTTAAAGAGAGATGCTCAAAGAATAGCCATTCAGTGTGCTTTCAACCTTTGAACAAAAAGCGGTGGGCTCAGAAAAAAAGAAAATGGCTCATGAGGCTTCATTCAGCCATCACTAGTATTTTGTCATGTACAGATAATAGACTGTAAAAATAATAGACATAGGTACCATGATGTCACCCTTTGGTTTGTGGACTCCCATTTTGTTTGTTTGTTTGTTTGTTTGTTTGTTTTTATTAAGATATTTTTTTGCCTTTAATGGACAGGACAGTTAAGTGTGAAAGGGGGGGGGGGATGACATGCAGCAAAGGGCCACAGGCTGGACTCGAACCCCAGCCGCTGCAGCAACAGCCTTGTAGCCTACATGAGGCTCCTGCTCTATCCACTAAGCCCCATGGTCTCCTGGTTTAACCATATTTGGGTGAGAGGGTAGAGCTGTGGAGGAGCAAGGGGTGGATACGTCTGAGAAGCTGAGGGCATTGAAAGCACCTGCCCTTATTTATGCGTAACTTTAAGACTTGATCAAATTTAAACAGGTAAGTTACATATCAAAACTCATGTCCCATAAAGTCATGTCGAACAGGGCTAAAGACACCAAAAATGTTTTTTGTTTTTTTTTGTACCAGGCTGTACACAAGTTTATTTATGCTGTAAATTTGGGCATTTTAACATAGGGGTCTATGGGCATTGACCCACTCTTGGAGCCAGCCTCAAGTGGACGTTAGAGGAACTGCAGCTTTCAGCAGTTCTCCTTTGGCTTAATTATTCTGCTTGGTACAGATATGCAAAAATGATTGCTGGATACTATGTATGTTGATGTTGTCCAGTGTAAAGTCTCTGTTTGACCATGTACTGACATGATACAGTACGGTATACATTAGGTTTTTAGCACTGACACTAGGGTCGTTAAAAATAGCATGCACTGAGGCCCGTTGTTACAACATTACACGACTGTATTGTAGTTTTTCTGGTAATTGTATTAGGAGCCTATAATTTTGCAGTGTTGTTCTTTTAAGGGTCTGGATAAGTTAGTAAAAAATAAGAACATATGATACATTTGTGGCTAGGTATGAAAATATAGTGCAGTATAGATCAGCTTTAATGGTTGTCACATGGGTTGGTCGTCACATTCCTGGATCACGGATCCCCAGAGGGCGCTGTTAAAAAATGTTGGTACTGAAATTTTCGGAAAGAAGCTCAGAGATCACCTACAGGGTTATATCCAGGCCCCTCAGGGAGCGTGCTGGGCTTCAAAGATGATTTTTATAGTGGCAAAACAGTGTAACTGCAATTTCTGGGGTCAGTCATGTGATGCCATTGGGCCCACAAAGATGTAAATCAGTGGATACATTTTTTGAGCATCACAACCCCCACAAAATTTCTTGTTTTAATATCAGGATTGATCCATTTGGCATGATAATATTTGTACAGTCTAGAAGAGCCACAAGATTAAATAAGTTCACCACCCTTCAAGTTAGCAGAGTGCTAAACCAGAAGTCAGCTGCCTGGCTGGCAGATGTTGGTCACTCCACTGTCAGCTGTGCTCAGCATCTGTACAGGGCCATACACATGGTGAATGTTTTTTCAATGTAGACATGCAGCAGGCGCGCTCAAATGCCAGAGCAACGCCGTTGTGGAAACCATGCGTTCCCAATCTATTTTTCAGGGCACAACGGCCGAGACCTGAGATAAATACAGTTCAATGGTGCATTCCAAATTGCATACTTTTTCTTTTAACTTTTAGTATGTACTACAGCTGCCCATAAAAAGTACAGTCACCTGAATGTGCTTTCATCCCTCATGATTTACCTGCTTATGATCTCTTGATACAGCATGTTTTCTCCAGTAAAATAATATGGGGACAACCAACCCCATCATGTCTGACAACTGACCCCGATATATATATATGCATATATAATAACTATGAATGGCTCAATGGCAGAAGGTAAAATCAAATATATATATATTCTTATCACAAGTAATATTTTGGTTTGTCATTTAAGTCTTAAGTCAAGTAACCACAGTTATGACAGTGATGACAAGCTGTTTGCCGCCTACAATAAAATGAGCAGGAGACTGGAGGAGGTAGAGGGAGATGGAAGCCAAGAAGAATAGCTAAAAGAGGAAGGAAGTGGCAAAATCAAAGTACTCTAAGGAATTAAAAGCCATTAAGATGGTTGTAGATTCCCTCTGCTGTTCAAAAGTCCATTACATGACAGTACATCAGGGTCAACTCATAAATACCTTTCACTCTCACTGCCTGCTTGATGCTTTGACTTCAACGTAATTAGATTTGCTCCAACATCTGATGCCTTATTCAGATTGTGTTCCACAGCTGTGTACAGATTATTAGGCTACATTATCATAGAGATGATCATCTTAGATAGTAATAGTTTTACTGAAGTAATAACAGAGAGATGAATATTACAAAGGGATGTCTAATGCCTGAAGAAAAACAGATAAATGAGCCTGACGGGCTACAGCAACAACATTACAACCTTATACATATATAAATTCGAATGACACTGATGTTTCTGTAGGTGACATTTGTTTGAAATGCTCTTGCTTTCTCAAACTGGACACGTCGCTATGCTTCGAATTCATGGTGGTTGCAACCTAGTTTTATTTTCTAGCATCAGTGCTAGGAGCCATACTTTGACATTTATGAGTGTATTGGTTTTTTTCTTCAGACATAAAGAAATTACTTTTTTTCCCAGTAGAAAGACTCTTTGCTCAGATAACTAGAATTATAAATTGTTCAGTTGGAGTTTGATGTTGGATTAAACATAGCAATATATTTTTAACAGTGATGTTTCTCTTAACAATTTAAGGCACAAAGTGATTACCATGAGCATGTCTAAAAATGAAATAACAAAAAAACCCAACTCATTAATTATTTAAACTTTGTGGACATTTAGAGTTTGCATTGAAGATACAACAATATGTAAAATACAATCCAGTCTAGGGCAGCTATGTTCTACAAAATCTTCAGTGGGTTAAAAAAAGATATTTGTAAAATTCTGAGGATCGTTTGGCAGAAGGAACTATGGTTTGAATTAAGCAATGAGGGATGGTTGAAAATGTCAAATATTCGGAAATATATAAATTTACTCAGTATAGATTAATTCATAGGTTTTACTTTACTCTTGCTAAGCTCAACAGGATGGGTCTACTGGATAATAATTTATGTTGGAAATGTCAGACGGAAACAGGAACATTTCTACATGCAATCTGAGAATGTAAATTCGTTAACCCATTTTGGGAAAAAGTTGTAGATCACATAAGGAAGTGGTTGGGTATTTTGGGTCTTAGAATGTGTGACTACCAGGGGCCTGTGGATATGCTGAGTTCCAATATCAATACTGTTGGTTTGCTCAGATTTGACTGAATAGATAAATAAAAGTTTGAATTATAAAAAGAAATACAATCCAGACTTAAACTATTCTTTTACTGAATTTACAGAAAAGCAGGGCTCCAAAACATCCATGTGTAAAACTGATGGAACATTTGTAGAATATGCAAAAACATACATCTCATAGGGGATGGTCCTTCTACAGTCAACCCTGATGAAGACAAGGAAAAAAATACATTAACAAAATAAAATAGACCATGGGGAAATGTATTCATAAATAAATCGGAATTATTAAAGGTAAGTTAATTAATTAAAGCACCAGGCATACAAAAATTAACAAAATGGAGCAAGATCCAAAACAAGGCTCATAATCCAAAACAACAAGGATTGAGAAAAGTCAACACGTATCTTTCTTGCAGTCCTGCTAGAGTGTTTTTTTTTTGTTTTGTTTTTTCAGGGACAAGAAAATTGGAACAGTGTAGTGGTTCGCATTGTTGCCTCACAGCAAGACGGTTGCTGGTTTTAACCTGGGGTGGGGAAGCCCTTCTTTATGGAGTTTCTATGTTCTCCCAGTGTCAGTGTGGGTTTTCTCCAGGTACTCCGTCTACCTCCCACAGTCCAAAGACATGCAAGCTAGGTTAATTGGTGAAATTGGCCCTAGGTGTGAATGGTTGTCTGTCTATATATGTGTCAGCCCTGTGATAGTCTGGCAACCTGTCCAGTGTGTACCCCACCTCTCACCCAGTGGCTCCAACCACCCCATGACAGGATAAGCCATTACAGAAGATGAATGAATGAATGAAGAAAATCAACTTAAAGTCATTTATAAACCCGTTAAAGGAGGGCCTACCATTCCTCTGCTTGCTACAATGAATGTGTTATTTACCTATAAGTAAGATTATTATGTCAGAGACAAATTAATTCAAATTATCCATGTAAAAAGCAATGTCAGAGATATCAAATGTTGGAATGTGAATAATCTTCAGCGATAACCAATTTTTTTTTTATGTTGGACCAGAATCTTTGAGACACAGGGCATAAAAAGGTGCTAACGAGGTCAAAGGGTCAAGGGTCAAACTCAGATTAAAACCTTTTTTTAAGAAACACTTTCGTTGGATGAATCCTATAAATTGCCTTAAACTTAGTATATGTGCTTTATCCATAACAGAAAAGGTAATTAACTCTGGGACCTGTGTATGTAACCCTCTGTAAACCAACTCATTTATTCTCCAGGAAAATTTTGGACAACAGTTGTCACATGGGGGCAGTATGACTACCACACTGTAAATTGCACAGTTTCTGCATAGCAGCATTCACACCTCATTTGCAAAAGCTGTGGTGCTCCATTCTAAGTGAAAGCTATAATGTGTCTCATATAGCTGTCTGTAAATATGGCATCAAAAGCATCTTATATGAGCACTATGAGTCCATTATGAATAATTCATGCATGTTAGGTCATAGACAACTGCTTTAACTGCATTAATATTCATCATATTCTATTGTGCAATGCAAATGTTTCAAAATGCATCTGACTACTTAACACCTCCACCGTGGCAGATTGGGTCTACCTGTCTCATTCAAAGGCAAAGTGACTGTTAAAGGAGAGCAGAGCACTTGTCATTTGCTTTGACCTGCCTGGATTTTCACAGCATGACCTCTGTATCAAACTATGCATTAGATGAATACCATCCATAGGGTTTTACCTTACACTAAATGTTCTCCCTATCGGCTGTGACCGTTCTTTTCAAAATAAGCATATATTTGAGCTATTTCTTTGATTAAAACTCATGGTGTCACCAGCTTTTTGGAGAGTACAGAGAATGATATGAAGAGTCCAACTGCAATAACTCTGCAGAGGCAAAGCAGGTGCAGGCTAGAATGAGGCAGCAACAGCACAGCAAAAAATATTAATGGTTAACTTAAATGGGCTGTGTTTTTCAGTCGAAATGTCTAATTGATGCGCATGCTAAGTTAGCCACCTGGATCCATTTCCCCTCCAGAATTAAGCCTCTTTTAATTTCTCCTCATTGCTGACCTTCTTCTTCCTAAACTAGCTGAGTAAACACATCGGCCCCTGCACATCTGAGACATTAAACACTAAAAATATGTAAATAGGTCTATATGTTTGCAAGTTTTGTAACTTAATCTTAGCCTGGTTATGAGAATGAACATAAAGATTATTAATATCCAGGGCCAGATTAACTCTCTGAAATAAACTGGTGAGGGGCTAGTGTCCAATGACAGTTGTCCACTATGCACAGATCCAAAGCTGTTCATTTTCATGACCTCTTTTTACTGTTTCTTTGAATTAATAGGGGAGAGCAGGGTCAGTTGGGACAGAGGGACAGTGCCATTTTAGCAAGTTTGAAAGCAACCATGCTCTTACTCAGCAACATCTTCTTCACTTTAAACTTCAAAGTGGAGACCTTCTAACTATTTCTTACATTTTATTCCCAGTTTTAAAAACATTTTTGGCTCCATTGTTATTTTTCTTTAACAATAGTGTTTGTGCTACAAACAAAAAAACATATTGCTGGAAAGCTGATTTTATGGCCTATCAGTTGATATTAGTGTTAGCAATCTGAATGTTTGTTGGTAGCTACCACAGGAGTTCAAATTGTGTCTACTCTTCCTGGGACAGTTAGGACAGTTACCCAGGGGGCAGTGTTGTTTATAGTTCATATTGTGTTACAGACCAACAAAAAGTAGATACAGATAAGACAAAGGCTTTTCCTAATTAAACAAGACCCAAAGTGAAGTCTGTTAGTGAATCTTTACTGCATTAACTTCATATATGCCTACAGTTAAACCACTGAGCATATTTTGAATGTGCAGTGTTATACTATTAGCTTTTTTGTTTTTGTTTTACCCTCAAGTTTTCATTGACTTTTATTTTGCAAAATAAACTCAATAGACTTAATAAACCTATAGGTTTATGTAGGAGGTAGAATTTGGGGAAAATGTGCTTCTTGCACATTTAACAAAATCATGCCTTTCAGGTTTGGGGTGGGCTGTAAAAAACTTGTTAAGTTGTTAGCAGCACCTGCATCTTTTCAGGGATCAAATTATTTTCATAACTGTTTAAGTACTATGCAAGAAAACGTGTTTAGTATAAGACAGTTGTTTTGTTGGTGAACCTTGTGGAGTTGTAATGGAGCCGAACTTTGTAATGCTACCTTTTTTTAAATATTGCTGTTGTTCCTGGTTTCATATGAGTAGAAGAAATCTCCACTCACAAGCGAGAAGTATACTTCCTGCGTGGCCAAACGTACGCGTACATGGTGTGCTGCACCTGTACTACATACTAATACTTGCTGCAGCACGGACGTTCGTCGATGCAGCCAAAACGCTTGATACTGGTGGTCTCCGCTAGGGGCAGACCACAGCACTCAGACACAGAGGTCGCGAAAAGCGAAGAAGGCGGTGACAGTGTATTTTCAGATAAACACAAACATGGACACTCTGGATGAAGAGGCATCCGTTACGTTACATTACCGCCATCTTCTGGGTCTACCTTGCTACTACATCTTTCATTCCATTATATCCTTTTCACCAGTCCACCTCTGACCTCACGTTCACAGTCTCTAGGTATACTTCGCACGAGCGCCTCTAGTGTTCATGTCAATATTGCATCTCGCGTACGCGTCACGCTACCTCACAACAAATCAATCAATCAATCAATTTTATTTATAAAGCCCAATATCACAAATCACAGTTTGCCTCACAGGGCTTTATAGCATACGACATCCCTCTGTCCTTATGACCCTCGCAGCGGATAAGGAAAAACTCCCCCGAAAAAACCCTTTAACGGGGGAAAAAACGGTAGAAACCTCAGGAAGAGCAGCTGAGGAGGGATCCCTCTTCCAGGACGGACAGATGTGCAATAGATGTCGTACAGAACAGATCAACATGATAAATTACAGTAATCCGCATGACACAATGAGAGAGAGAGAGAGACAGAGACAGAGAGATGCAGGACAGACGGTAATGACAGTAACTTACAACAACATTAATGAAAGTAATAATATTATAATTATAATTCTGGCTACTGTGGTACAATATGTTGAAAGTATATATTAATATCTGATAGTGAAAAGTGTGCGGTCTATGTGCCAAACGACCCTGACAGCCAAACTTGCATGAAAAGTGCACGCGCAAGCGTTTCGTGCAGCAAGTATACTTTGTTTCCTATATTGTTTTTTTTCTTAAAAAATGAATCAGTTAGTTACCGGTTAATGGGTGTCAGCCTTTCAAAAGTAAAATTAACAAAGTGTTCCAACTGACCCTGCTCTCCCCTAAATATTTGTGGATTGCAGTTATTAATATTGTGACTACTGAGGTAGGTTACTTGCAGAGTCAGGGTCATCATGGAGTAATTTTTTTCACTTACAAGAATTATAAATGGCTTGTATCTTGTTTCTAACTATAACAATTAATTTGTCTCCAGAGTATGGTTACATTTTTGCTACACGTCTGAAGAGATCTGCAAATGTAACGCAGTGACACATGTAATCTGCTACCTACGTCTGCCTGTTGGTGGCTGCTAAGGTGGTGCAAGTGGCCATGGAGCCATACACCATTCACACAGCCCACCCCAGCGGCAGCAGCAGCTGTAGGGGTTGAGGGGTGCCGCCGCTGTGGTCACATTAAAAACTGCATCGCCTTTTGTGACAACTGTAGATCAGTGAGCCATCAGCTCCTTCCCCGCTCTCCTCTCAGGGACTTGTAGTTTTTAGTGTAAAGGACGCCGCCGCTCGGTAGAGGCCTTTGTGAGAGTAAAACTACAGTTCCCTCAGAGCTACTCGGAGGTGTTAGTTGTCAATATGGCTGTTGTCAGACAGACAAAGCAGAGAGGCAAATAATTCGCCTCTGATTAAATCCTTGGAAAGGGGTCGGACAGGGCACTGTAATCATATTGCATTATTGTTCGGCTGCAGTAAAAGGCACAGCGGGTCTTTGCTCAAGTTCTAAAGTTAAATGGTTAAGTGGACGATTTGAACCGAGGTAAGTCATGTACTTAGCTATCTACAACACTGAAAGTGATGTTATTAATATCAAACGCTCGCTAGCAAGCGACAGCGGCTAACGTCAGCTAGTATCAGCGTTGGCATGGTTAGCATGTTATGCTAATCATTCCATATACCCCGTGCTACCAAAATAGCATACGTTAAGTTGTTAGCCGTCCTCTGTGATGCCAATGAACTGTTGTCAGGATAAATTCAGCGGCAGCGGTGCTGGAAATGATTGAATCATTCAGGGTTAGAGGGTTGCGAGCTGGATAATGAAACATTACATTGGGCATTGTCCGTCTGCCACAGAAACATTTGCTAACGTTAGCTTTTGGGCAAAGGGCGTGAAAGCTGGCATCGCCAGCGGTTTGCCTGCAGCGCTGAGACGAGCGACAGATTAGTGCTTTCACTGCAGGCCCCATAGTCAGCAAAACAAAAACACATGGAGGAAAAAGACTCTACGAATTGTGGACACTGTTGGGACAATTTAAAAAAAAGTGCACTGCCAATGAGACGAGTTTGATTTGGCGTTACACCGGGGATATCTGATGCATCATGCTTGCGACCTGTACTTAGGTTAAAAAAAAACAAACAAACTTGAGCGTGATTTATCGGTTGTTCTTAGGGACTGTTTCTTACTTATCAGAGGAGGGGGTTGGCTGGGGATGATGACTTTTTTTGTTTTTTTAATTTGTCCCTCCTCGAAGCTACAAATATTTAACTTTGAGCATTCCTGAGTGACTGGCGGACAATGCATGACCCTCCCGCCACCTTAAATTAGTTATATTTAAAACTCACCTTTTGATGTTTGAAAGTTTAAAGTTGAAGATGAAATCCTGTAGGCCTAGTTGAAAAATTCAGTTTTTCCCTCTTGTTGTGCATGTTGGTTAGGTTGTGCAAACAGTTTATTTTTGGCCAAATTTGAAATGAGATGTAAAATAAAGTGACTTTGAGGAAATGTCACTTCATAAAGCTCAGATTTAAAAAAAATTGTCAGAAATTTGAAAATCCAAGGACAGTTTCTGGCTGTCATAAATGGATTAGTTTTTGGAAGTTTTGAAGAAAACATGCATGTTTTCTAAAAAAAAAAGGAAAAAAAAAGTGATAAAATACATTTAAAATACAGCCTTTGAAATGTGTGTACCACTCCCCTAAAACCTTTTTGCACCACCCCCGCTGCCCAAACACAACGAACAGTCTCTGTGAATCTGTGATTTTCTTTTTGAGCTTCGGAGAGTTCTTGAACTTGGTTTAACTGTTAGGGTTAGCGATTATGAAGTCTGTTAGGGATGTCAACAAAAGACAGTTTGGTTTACCATCTGTCAAAGACAGACTGTTACTTAGATAGTAAAAGTACAATCAGTCATAAACTGTGACTGGTCTGTTATAGGTGACCTACAGAAAAAAGGACATGTAGGACATAGAAGAGGTTGAAACTTTGCCCCCCCCCTGCAGGGGCTGGGTTTGTTGTTTGTTTCAACCAGTTAAACCAACTTGAGCCAAAGTGAATAGTTAACTTTGTTTATACTTGACCAGGATGGCTAATGATTTCAAATGCCCAGCTTTGTCTGCTCTCAGAATCTCTTACGCTGTCGGAGTTGTTGTTAGTGCATCCATTTGCATGTTAAAGAATTAAAGCAACCAGTCTGACAGTTTTAATTCAGTCTCGCTCACCCCTCCTGAGATGAGACATTTTTTGCAGTGTAACTGTGTCTGACAATGATTTACAGCTTTAGTAGCCCTCCTTATGAATTCTTTATGATAACTCAAGAAACTAGTTACTGTTCTCCAGTGCTACTAAGCGATCCTGTGGTACAGGAGTAATGGATTTCAGTGCCCACTCAAAGTGATTTTGCCCAGTATGTGTCTGAAATGTTGGCTATTGTTCTTTTCCTTTTAAAGCTTGGTGTTACAGACCTCTAAAGGCTTATATCCACCATGGTCATATTAGTTTCCTTCATGGTAACTTCAAAACACAACAGACTCTCTCGAGTCATTTAGTTTTTTTCCCCCTGTCCTCTGCACAGCGTAGACTAACACAGATGTAGAAAAATGCCAGTGACCCCTTTTAAACCGTTTATCATATCAGCATAGGTCGGGCTGGCACAGAAGATGGAAAATCTGCCGCAGTCTGATTCCAGTTGCATTGATTTTGAGCACAGCAAATTGCTTATGAAAAACATACAGCGTGGGTGGTGTGCAGAGCCAGGGATATATTGTAGCTCTTAAAGAATGGCAGTCAGAATGTTAAGATAGCATCAGCTGTCAAGGTGACTCTGGCACTCTGCGTGTGTTGCCTGCTGGTTCCCAAAAATAGCTGATTTTTATGCCCTGCCCCTCCCTCCCTTTTTCTTTCACACTCTATCTCTCGCTCTTGTCTTCCTTTTCTTATTTGCTGCCTCTTTATTTTCTTCTTGCAGTTTTTTCTCCTTTCCCACCCCTCTCTTCCTACTTTCCCCCTCTAACTCTCCTCCTCTACCTTTCTCTGCCTCACTCCTCCTTTCCAATCATTCTCATTTTTCTCCCCATCTGCAACTGCGTTCCTTTTCACTCTTTCCTACTTAATCCTCACATTGCCTCCACCATCCCTTCATCTGTCTCATTTCTGCCTGACTTTCCTCTCTGCGCCTCCTTTTCTCTATCTCTCTGTCTCTTCTTGTTTCCCCACCTAGATCTTGAACATCCACTTACTTGCCTTTCCTTAACTTCCCCCTGCATTTCCTGTTTCCTTTCCCCTCCTCTTCTTTCTCCTCTGTCTCACAACCTGTCTGTCTTGTCTCTCATCCAGCAGCAGGATGTCTGAGTTCAGCGAGGAGCCGCGCTTCACTATTGAGCAGATAGATCTGCTGCAGCGGCTGCGTCGCACCGGCATGAACAAGCAGGAGATCCTGCACGCGCTTGAAACTCTGGACCGGCTGGACCGGGAGCATGGCGACAAGTTTGGCCGCCGCACCTCTTCCTCCTCCTCCTCCTCGTCCTGCTACGGAGTAGGCGGGGCAAACAGCTGCACCAACAACTCTGCCTCTAATACTACTACATCATTCAACAATAACAGCACTGCCTCGGCAACCACCACCTCTTCCGTGACATGCAACGGCAACAACGGGGAGGGCGGCTCCGGCGATCACTCTGCAGCCGCCGCCTCTTCCACGACCTCCAAAATCTCCACTGCCACGCAGACGCAGTTTGGCAGCGGAGGGGGACTCTCGCCGTCTCCAAGCAACAGCTATGACACCTCCCCGCCTCCAGGCCCGCCGCCGCCTTCTGCCATCTTGCCCTCTCCGGTCTCACTGGTGGCTCTGTCACAGAACGGCCGGGATAGCCTAGCTGCCACGCCCAACGGGAAGCTGTCTCCTCCAAGATACCCAGTGAACAGTGCGGCTGCAGCGCGAGCATTTGGGTTTGAAGCTACAGAAGAGGACCTGGACATTGACGATAAGGTGGAGGAGCTGATGAGGTCAGTAGAAATGGAGGTGAAGTGAGTTCCAAAACTTTGTTTGGGAAACTTTCCACTCATAGCCATTTGTTCAACTTGAGTTTGGTGCTTGTAGATCTGGACAGTATATTAACACTGAGTGCTGTGGTGGTATTAGATTAGATATCATCAGAGATTGTGGTTATCTTATTATAGAGACATAGCTACAATGTGTTGTCTTTTTCACTCAAGTGTGCACGTAGTGGACTGCCTGTGCTGTATGAAATGAGCAGTGAATGAATGAATGAGCACATCTCCATCATATCTACATTACTAATGATCTTTTTCACATGCTCTGGTATTAAAAGTGCACAAGAAAACACTAAAGGTGCATCTAAAAGCAACCTCGAATATTTTCTCACTGGTACAATTCCATTTTGCTCAGTTTGCGTTACAGTGGACACTTGGTTGCATTGGGGGTTTTGTTTTTATTGGCAGTAACACCTGTAACTAGGGGCTGGGGAAATAATCCATTCTTAGTTGCATCACTATACAGACATGGACAATTTGGCATTGATTCACAAATGTCAATTATTGATTATGTAGCTGTTTATGAAGACCACAATGTTGATGGAACGAAAGAGGCAGAACTCAATGGCGATGGCGTTGCAGCACCCGGACAGTCTACAGCATGGACACACTAGAGTTAACTTGTCTTCACAAAAGGCAGGGGTTCCAAGCTTGTTTTTTATTCAGTGTCTAAGTAATTATATTTGCAAGGTTAACATGAGGTTTATTGTAAATACTTTGTAAGCCATCACCCAGAGACAAACATTAACAGAGTGGAACAGCGATCAGCAGTAACAGAAACAAACGAGACTTGCTGATCCACATGCTGCAGCTTTAAACAACTTAAATCAAATAACTCTATATTCAGTCTGTTTCACCTTAAAAAGTCTGCGCCTGGCCTGCTCAGCATCTTGGCTTTCTTCAAAGCTAACATAAAGCACAGGTTGCTCTCACAACGTAGACTAGATAACAAAACAGTGCAGCACGCAGCCTCCCCTTATTTTGTTAGTCTCATACAGGCAGGAAACTGTATGGTGTTCTTAGAATTACTAATTCTTTTATTAATGCTGCTTTTAAATAAAAAGGCTGCAGACCGTTTATTATTTAACAGTATGTGAATTTCATACTATTTACAGTGAAATACTACAGACTGCAAACACTGGACACTACGTCAGCATTAATATCACGTACTGAATTAGCATGAGCAACCGCAGATACAGTCTGACTGGCAACCCCCTGGTTTAAAAGCTACAGTATGGAAGCATTTTGACTCCAGTGAAGTTGAAGAGAAAAGGGACCTGTACACGAACCACACTGTATACAAGTAAAGGATTATTATAAATGTAGTATGCTATGTTTTAAAGGTATCAAGTATTCACATGATGAAAGAAATAAATCATGTATAGAAATCAAAAATTTGATCAAGATAGAGATGCATCTATAATAATAATAATAATAATAATTGAATCGTGAGGTGCCTGGAGATTCCCACCCTTGCCTCTAACAATGAGACAAGAAAGAGTTAACTAAATGGCACCAACTGGAAGCTCCACTGACACTGCACTGTGTACAGCTTGTGTCACATGCATATGTGTTTAAAAAAACCTAAGCTTCAGAGTTCATTCTTGACCTTTGAAACAGCAATTGAGAAAACAAACTCACCATGCAGTTAATTTAAGCCTGGAGCTTTTGATCACATCACATGATTCCCATCAGCAGATAGAGTTTTTCCATTTATCATGGAATTTTTTTTATGCGAAATTACAATTTTTTTCTTCTTCTCGTCCATCCTGGCATAAAAGCTGAGGTCCGAAGTTTATTCTTGACCATAGTTACAAAAAGTTGAGAAACAGTCCATTTAATAGGTGTTGAGCATTTAATTAAAAAACTGTTTTATATTTAAGAAGAAATACACCTTTTTAATTTCTTAAAATAGTAGCTTGTCCATGGTTGTTAACCTGCTGAGGTCGTGTAAGTTAATTTGTCCATGGCTTCAGGATTTGTCTGTTTGAAAATAGTTTTGTCATATCAGTCAGACATCCTTTTTTTTGTTACAGTCATCATGATTGGGAGTAGAGGTTTCACTTGTGCTTTTTATCCAATCTGTAATAACGTATGGTCATATAATGAAATGAACTAGGACAGCAACTAATGATAATATCCTTATTGATTAATCTGCCCATTAGGGCTGGGTGATATAGAGAAAATCAATAATTACAACATTTTTGATCACGTACCTTGATATCAGTATTGTGACAATATTGGGTTGACTTTTGGTGCTTTCACATAATATTTACGCAATGAGATTTTTGATAGTCATCAGTAACGTGGATATAATGACTGAGAGGGTAAGGGCAAATACTGGCATGGTCTGAGAAGTCCAAATAACAGCACTTTACTGTAATGCAGCTTCTGGAATCAGGAAAGGCAACACTAACCATAATATGATTTCCCAAACCTAAGAAGATATCCAATCTCACATCACAATATCGATGTGATATTGATATATTTCTCAGCCCTACTGCTCGTTATTGTCGTTTTGTCAATAAAATGTGAGAAAATGGTGAAACATGGCTTGTGTAGTTTTCCAGAGCCCGGGGTGACGTATTCAGACGGTATGGTTTATGTGATCAACAGAAAATCCAAAGCCACCCAGTTTGTTAATATCAATGACAAAGAAATGCTTCAAATTCTCACATTTAAGAAGTATGAAACTAGCATGTGTTAAAAAAATATCAAAGCAATTATTTCATTATTAAGATACTTGCCAAATAATTTTCTGTCAATCAACCACTTGATCAATTGACTAATCACTGCAGCTCTAAAATACACTGATCATTGGTGCATTCCATGCCATCATTACTTGTTAAGTTGCTCTGATGCCACTAATGCGAATGCAGTTAGAAAACGGAGGAGACTTGTTGTCATGTAATTGAGAGACTTTGCCTCCAAGGTGCAGTTGTACTTTTTAGCTGTGACCAGCAGCTCCAGAGCTCACTCTGTCGGTTTGTCAGTTAGACCACAAACATTTCCCAACTCTTTGGCAGCGACAGTGTCTGCCCTCAAAGGCTGATATTCAGCTTGGAGGTCCCTGCTTTTGCTAATTCATGTGTATTTTTTAGTATTGCACTGGTTAAACTGTAGATAAAAAAATCTGGGAGAGGGTTTGCATCGGTGTCTTTGCTAGATGACAAAAGCCGGTTAAGGCCATCTGATCACAGCTCTTGTGGGCTCCATGTAGCCCTGATGGTGCGCAAACATTTTTGAGGAGATGGAGCTACAGCAAGACCCTCTAGATAATTACTAAGCTAGACATTTACATGATACGGGTGCAAAATACTAAACCAAAATTAATTCATGAAAAAGTCAATTATTTAGTTGATTGTCGATCACCTCTATGTTGATTGACTGATTGATTAACCAACTTATCACTTTAGCTGTACTTTGCGCAGATTTAGAATGACAGGTTTACGGCATTTCACTTGTGAGATTATAATCAGTGAATAGCACTTGTGCGTTTTTTAAAATGCAGACAATTAGCAAGATAAATGACAACTAATAATGCACAGAAGAAACAGAAAGAAGAGGCGCATTTTCTTTTAAAGAGTGCTGGCTAGTCCTCCATTGTTTTAAGCACAGCAGGACCACATGTACATGTAATTGTCTTATACAGCATGCGCTACTTAAAAATATGTACATCCTGTGATGGTGTGTAAAAATAACAGAGACAGGCATAAAGGTTACTTGTTGAGAATATGTATCACTGTGTGTTATTGCATAAGAAGGGCTGCAAAGTTTCATTGCTGAAGTCCTCCTTGATAATTGTGACAACGGGGTCATAGGTTTGACTGGTGTCATTGACTTTCAAAATAGAATATATTGCGGCTTAATAATAGTAATTTAGATGTCAAAATATTACACATATACTGCACATCTTTTTCATTTGTTTTACTCTTAAAAAATGTAAAAATAGATTTTTGTTCTCACCCGCTGCCCGCCCGCATGCAATTCATTTTTACCCGTGCCCAGTGACTCGATTGCAGGTTACCCCACCCAGTGCAGGACTCTGGTCACAATACAATATTATTGTGATTTTGATTACATACATTGCAATATATTGCAATTTCCTCGAGGAAAACTTTGTCACATCTGTATTATCTAATAAGATAAGGTTTTCAGTCTCTTTATCTCACTTGTGTCATTTTTATTGCTGCAAAATGTATCTAGTGGACTGAAAAAGCAAATGATTTTGTTATTATTGTAGGCTACCAAAAGTTTGATTTGTATATGCAGTATTAATAATTTATTTGATTAAAAAATCGATACCTGTAGTGTATGCATCCATGCAATATCTCAATGCAAAATATAGCAACACTATGTTGTATCAGTTTCTCCCTCACCCCTGTGACTAAGGCCCTGCAGCAGAATCTGTTGTTGAAGAAAACTACACTTAGGTTCCAAATTAAAGAAAAGAATCTTTACTTAAGTGGAAAAAACACAGTCTTTGCTCAGCTTATGATTATAAAATGTTCACTGTACAGTGTAATGGCTATAGAATAATGACACCTGCTGTGTTTAGATTGGTTCCCTCTAAGCTTTGCTTTCACTGTGCAAATCAGTCTGCCACTGGGAGCGACTGGCTCGATTTACAGCACAAATTAAGTGTATCAACCATTCAGCAACATGGTATCTATCTCCGGTTACTAAAGAGTACCAATGTATGTTAGAAAGCCCACATTGTTGTGTAATAAGTTTGCCAGTCTATTGCATTACAGGTTTTTTGCTTTCTTGTGACAGTCATTTACTCTGTCTTACCTAAGTGACGTCATCAGAGCAGCCATGTTAATGAGCTGGAAATGTGAGGTTTAGTTCAGAAATGTTTTCTGTTAACTAAGTTTGAGATAAATGGTGGTTGTGATCAGCATGGATTCTGGAACAAATTAAGTTCCTATATACAGCGTTCCCACAGTCATGGAAAACCTGGAAAAGTCATGGAATTTCACCATCACATTTGCCAGGCCTTAGAATCAGTAACAATCATTGAAAGTTATGGAAAAGCCATGGAATTTGTTGCGTGTAATGATATCGTTACAGTTCAGTGAATAACCTTCCATGTAATGTAACATAACAGCAAATTAACTTTGCATAGCTGTCGATACAACGTAGTTTTAATATGTGTCAGTGTGTGACAGTTTACCATCACCTACGTTTCTCCATTTTCTCCTTGCATTCTGTCTCTCCCTTTATGTATGCCAGCTAACTGAAATTATGTCTGATAGAGTTTGATTCTGAGATGTTTGTAAAAGGCTTAGCAACTGGGGAAAGAAAAAAAAATGTTATCATGGGTAGTTGACAAGTCACTGAAAAGATATAAAATTATGTCTGGGATAATGTGCGGGAACCCTGCATCTAAGGCTGAGTTCTTTTTATGGTAACTCTGTAGACTAAGTTCTTTCCTAAGGGTAGTTTGAAGGGTTTCACCCACGGAGTCTATCATTGAAATGTATCAGGTTACATAATAATCAACAATATCAGATATAAAATAAAACTAGGAGGTATTATATGCTCTTCTACAGCCCATTACTGGTACAGGTCAGTGTTGATAATCTAACCTAGTCTTCATGTCAGCCACCTCCTCTCTTCTTCTCAGCACTTTACACACGAGCCCTGTCCTCCTGCTGCCTTCCAGCTGCCCTGTATGAACAGTCAGAATAAGAATAGATATTTAGAGCTCAGGCTCTATCCTCAGTACTGCACTAGCTGTCCCGTTGCTCATTCACGCAGCCTCTGCATTAAATTACATGTCCTGTTTAGACAGCCCAAGAAGTTAAGTAGCGTTCAAAAGCCCTCGTCCTCTCCGCCTGTAGGACTCTCCAGCGTCTCGCTCGGCAGGGCTGCAGGGGCGTGACACGCCGCTTCAGCTTGTCAACAATCCCACGGTGCCCTTCTCATTTCTCTCTCTTCTAAGTGCACATTTCCGTCCCTGCAGGGGTTCGGCCTTTGAGTTGGCATCCGACAACACAACCTGCCTCCCCCTCCTCCCTCCTCCACTTTCCACTCTTCCTCAGTCTTGTACAGCAGCTTGTGCTACATTGATTCGCTGGTGTCGATACAAGCAGCGTTTTTGAGCTCTAATTTTAGCTGCGCCGCAAGAGGCTGGTGTGGAGGATATTGATGCTGGATGTCAAGAGTTGTGACGCATTTTCATTTCAGAAATATGCTAACAGAGCACTCAGGACTTTGATGCATTCTCCATTTTGACGGTGTGAATCTGGGATACTGACGGGTTCAAAGGATGCTGTGATTGTATAGTTGGAGCACCAGTGCTGTTAAAGTTGGGTGGGGGTAGGCAGCGCCCACGGGTAATGCAAAGGTATGCACTATTAGTATGGATAAATGCACCAGCCAGTTTACACATTTGACAGGTGTTCACAGTCTGCACCAGGATGAGGAATTAAGCCAAGACAGTCATAAGCTTGTGGGTGTGTGGGTGTATGTATGTGTATGTTATTGTGTATGTATAGGGGAGGGGATTGGGCTTGAAGCCAGAAAGCAGGGTGGGTACACTGTGTGATGGCACGGCTCCATTCCTGCAAGTCTGTGCGTGTTTTATTTTTCCCCGCTGGGGACTCAGATAGTGGAAACATGTCTGCCAAATACATTTTGAAATTATAGATTACTTGATTGTGGTTCAATTCATTTAAATTCATAGTCCAAGCCTTTGTGTTCCTCTGAAATGCGACGTTGATGATGTGAGAGCCATAAAAGAGAAGAACAATACATTGATAATGCTGTCAAAATGCACCCTAGATTAAAATGGAGCCTTGGCTCTGTAGTTTTCCTATGAATAGGTACAATACAAAAACATAGATTTGATTATCTGACATGTGCATCAGTTATTGTACAATATGGAAAGGGACACAGCATCGGCACCTAAGCATACAACATGTGTGCAACATTTTTGTTGCTGCTGGATAAATAATGAGACAGCAGAACAACTGAACAACTTAACGTGTAAATAGTGAAAACATGAAAGCTGATTTTCTATCTTTACTACATATCTGTTTGGTATCAGTATGTTTTACCTCACCTTACTACATTTATTGAAATGATGTGCGATACTTTGAAATGCTGTTTGATGTTTCCCTGTTTAAAATAGCAGCCTGGTTCTTGAGATTGTGCTGCTGAACGTGTAGTAAGTGGTCTTGCTGTGTTGTGACTTGTGCTGTGTGTGTGTGTGTGTGTGTGTGTGTGTGTGTGTGTGTGTGTGTGTGTGTGTGTGTGTGTGTCTATGTCTACAGGAGGGACAGCAGCATGGTGAAAGAGGAGATCAAAGCGTTCCTGGGGAACAGGAGGATCTCTCAGGCAGTGGTGGCACAAGTTACCGGTTAGTAGCAGCACTGACACGCTCAAACTATGTGCTTCATTTAAGGTGTTTTCTTTTGCAAGCACACTGTCATTTTGTCCATCGTGTATTTTTGTTGTTTGCTAATGTGCATCTCTTCAGTTAAAATTTAAAGCTTTACGTGTTAAACAATAGAAAGAAGATCAGAGGGGTGCTTCTTATATAGAAAAGTGAAAAATGTCTCCTCAGGGCTGGGACACATGCCATGTCTTTTACTTCCTGGGAAATGTGAGGTTGAGTGCTGGATGCTACTCTTGTGCTCACTCTGTGCGAACTTTACAGGGTGCGGAGGCAGGTTGCGTCGGAAGTTGCTAAGTGACCATCAGAGGTGTGCAATATCATCTTGTTCACGATAATACGGGTATAATTTTTCATATGATATGAAGAATTTATATTGCGATACTTTAGATATTTCAACTTTTTGACATATTGTTGTCATACTGTGTCATAGCGTGGCTGAAAGCAAAATTATTACCGAATTCTCAGTGGTTCCAAAAAGAAGAGCAGCTTCAATAGTGTGGAATAAACTGTAGCGTCCTGAATGTTTTATGAACAGCCCCAGACTTCTCAGACTCTTTTAGCGATTTACCGCTCAGAGGGAACTCATTCAGCGGCTCTTCTGGCAGCAGCACAGCATCTCTCCCTCTCCTCTCTCACCGTTTGCACACAGGAGTCGGTGTCGTCAAGTGATATTGTCATAAACCTTTGGTAATGTAAACCTACATGATACTCGTGGCTCAACAAAAAATTAGATAGAAAAAATCTCTCAGTCATTTAGGATTTTGCCAAAAGAGAAGGAAATCACCTGTTGTTTTATATATAGAGATTCCATGGTATATTTTTTTTGTGTTTGGGAGCTGTTTAAATGTGTAATCTGGGTTAGATTTTATTTAGTTGTACTATTAATATTGTATACATAATCAGAATCTCACTCTGAGTTACTGTTGTTGTTTACAAACTAAAGAAATGAGAGATCAGCTTTTAGTTTTTACTGAACATTTGAACGCAAATTGTTAGGCTGACATGTAAAACTATACCACTTATTTTGTTGCAATTCTATGATCTTAAATTAATAATAGAATTATTATTTTTTTTAATTTGTCATATCATATCAAATAGCCTGAAATATCGTGATATTATTTTAGGGCCATATCCCCCACCCCTTGTGACCATAACCAGCACAGCATTAAAGCCTACTAACTAGAAAACTCAAGTTCACAGACTCGTCTTCCAGATGTTGTTTTTTTATATATTTTAAAATATCGTTCATGGGACAGATAGTAAAGGTCTGGGTAGCCCTGCTCTAAAATGATCAACTTCTCCATATTTACCGTTGACTGACTTATTTGGGAAACCTAATTGTATACAGTTTTTAAATTCATCTTTTGAAGTTTATGTGTAATCACAGTTTAACACAAAATTAGTTTAGAATGGATTTTTCAGTGAAGTAGTAGACATGTAGTGTCCAGTAGTTAAACTTTTGAAATAAACTATATTTTCATATTATTTGTATCATTAGAATTATAATAATTAGACTATTAGATTCTGTTCTGCCCCAGATTCTTTTTGTTTTGACGAGGGGGTAAAACTAAATGTAATTTTCAGGGCTGCAGAGTAACTGTTTACATTGGTTTCACTGGTGCTCTAAGCTTTTCTCATTTAGGTGTGCTAGCACATAATGTATATATATCTTTATTTAACCAGATAAAAGCCTCATTAAGATTAGAAATCTCTTTTTCAAGAGTGACCTTGTAACAATGTTTTATGCTGCTCTCTTTGCCAGGTCACTCTTTTTCAAGAGTGAGCTGGCAAAGAGAGCAGCATAAAACATTGTTACAAGTTACAAGGCAAACAGACATACAACTGTCACACACAACAAATGATTAAAAAAAACACACTATGCAATCAACACGAGATACAAGGTCAGGACAAGAATAAATCTGATTTGAGTACAATTTCTGAAATGATTTAGGAACAGTCACATTGACTTAAAGAGCAACTCTGCCAATTTCAGATCCTTCTGAAGATTATTCCAGGACAAAGGTGCAGCATATTTTAGTTTTCAGTAAAAAAGCGCAAAGCACAATGGTACGCAGTGTCTAACTTCTTTAGACACTGGTCAGGGGCATTCATGAAAAGCAGATCACCATAATGCAGCAGTGGTAAAAAAGTTGCACATATCAAGTGTCTCCTTGCCTGAAGCGAGAAGTTGGATTTATTTCTAAAGAAGACTCCCAATTTAACCTTCAGCTTGGAGACAAGGTTTTCGATATGTGTTTTGAAAGACAAGTTCTGATCAATGATAATACCTAAATATTTGTATGTTGTAACAATTTCAATTTCAATCCCTGGAGTAGTCAAGATCTTTAGCAGATCAGCTGTTAAATCCTTGCCATTTGAAAATAGCATAAATTTGGATTTTTCTGCATTTAAAACCAGCTTAAGTTGAGTTAAGTGGGTCTGAACAACATCAAAGGCAGACTGCAGGTATTCCAGAGCTTTAACTACTGAAGGGGATGAACAACAGATGACAGTATCATCTGCATAAAAATGATAAGCAGCAGGTAGTTGCACCAAAAACTTTATACCGTACCTTTTGGCGAAGCAATCCTACATTTTCAACATTACCTTTCTGTCAGGTCCCATACACATTAGTAAATTTTTAAATAGGGGTACAGTATAAGGGTACACAGAAGCCAGGGTTGTGTTCATATTCCAGTTAAGGGGTCATGGCTCTGTGCAGTGGGAGAAGAGACAGTAGTGCAAGTATCAAAGACAGATACAAAGCTCTTACTGGGGACTAAAAGCATTTTGTTCACTGGCAACTTTGTTGGACTGTTTTTTATTATAAACAACAACAAACATTTCAAACACTTCTGTATTACACTGTACAAACACTTAATACTTTCCCAAAAGACAACAGGTAACATCAGGTTAAAAAACTGAAAAGGATATTTAATGATAAGATACTGAAAATACAAAAAAAATGAGTAATAACAAGACGAGGTCAAAACCTTGTATATGGCTGGATCGTGTATACAATGCTACAGGGCTTTTAATTTGAATTTAGGACTTTTAATTTGAAACAGGAAGTGGCCGGCATATATCTAGTCAGACTTTTGTTCACTTTGACTTTCACTTTACAGAGCTGGCATGCGCTGTCACAGTTGTTATCATCCAGCCCAAAAACTCATGTGAATCCATGTTAAAGTGAAGAACAGTGCACTTAGACACAGCCATGCAGCTGAAGGGAGCTGCTTTCTCTGGAGCTGTATCCACTGATCATTTAACACAACCCTCCCCTCTTCAGCTTCAGTCAGGGACGTATGTCCCCTTACTGGGGATTCCCACCAAAAGCTTCATGGTCGCCTGCGGGCACTCTGGTCGCTCTGACATCGCTCACACTGCCAGCTCCAGCAGGCGCTTACAGCGGCCAAAGGGGTGGGTCCGGGCGCTGCAGATGTGTCCATCTGGGCTGACCGGCTGTGCACTTTACAAGGATGAACAAATATACTATCATTTATGTCTTCACTATGTATTATTGTATATTTCATTACACAATTAAAATAACGCTAATAAACACAGTCATATAGCCCTTATGAGTCTTTTATTATTATGATTTTACCTTCCTGTTGGCACGTAGGACCATTGAGAAATGTAGGCTAATTGGTGGTAAATAAGCGGGAGCTTATTTGGAGGGAAAAAAGCGTAGCCTATATATATATATAGCATGCACATCTTCGGTTTCCTCTTTCACCATGGATCGCACTTTCGGAAGCCTCCTTTGTATTGCATTGGCGTATTTGCTGAGGAAACGCAGAGCCCGGAGCCGTTGGTCCGTCTGGGTCCACAGAGTCCTGCAAACCTGGTCTGCAATTGGCTGCTGCTTTGGCGGCGGCACTGCTCATTTGCATAAAGTTCAGCTTCTCTCAACTTCTACTTGACGCTCTAGTCACTGGCATTGCGCCGCTCGCTGCAGCCGACACCCCTGATGCCCTTTGTCGTCAGCGTGCATTGAAAATGAATGACGGCCGGCTGCTTATGATGCTCATGAAGCTTATGGTGGGAATCCACGGTTATGATGGGAGGAGGCTGCACAGCCCTCAGTCACTATCAGAACCAAGTTCCGCTGATAATTTGTAAAAAAACTCTTATTGGCAGCGATAACCAAAGGAGAATTTTGTCATTGTGGCTGCAACAGTTCCAGCTTTTTAACACGCAATATTCACCTCAGTTTCAATCAGTCTTTTTTTTTTTTTTTTTTCTTCTCACAACCCGTTCTGACCATCTGTGGTTCTGGCATTGTAGCACAATATAATCAGTAATGTTAAAAATAAATTTAAGGCTTGTCTCATACAGACACAGCACAGTTACACGTTACAGTGACTATGGAAAACGAGCCGATCAAAGTTGACACTTATCTGATAACAGTAATGTGCTTTCCTATGCTGAAGCAAGTTGTTACATTTTACTTGTATAGCAGCTGGCTAGTTAGCTAGCTAGCTTGCTAATTCTATTGTGCTTTCATGCTACACTGGTTACAGAAAATGAGGAATACAGTACCACATGACTTTCAGTGTCCACTGCTCTGTCGTATGTATTTTAAAAGAGAAACGGCCAATAGGGAAAAGCCTAATTCATGTCATCACTCACTCTAACCAATGGTGTAACTTTATCACTCACTAACTCGTAGACAGACTTTTGCTTTTATAGGGCTGGCCTTGCCTCTGCGGTCCAGCCAAAAAATAAAACTTGTGTATTAGGAGGAATGTTTCGGTTAGTTCCACCATGGGTATATGACAGTGTGAATCCCAGTTGCCTCAGTGTTATTTTTATTTTTATATTCCATTCTGCTTTTGTGTTAAAAGCCTGCATGACAGCATCAGGGAGAAGGATTTGTGCTTCAGTTTGTTTTTTTCCCCTTGTTCTGGTGATTGGCACATCTGGGTAATGCCATCAAATTTGCATTAGCATGTTGAATGTGTTTCCATTTATAGACCCTACAGCAGTGGAGGAGCACTGACACACCGTCCTCGTCTTATACACATATGTGTCTTTATTGCTGCTGTCGCTCTGCTATTTCATTTGTTCTTGTCATAGTGTAACTGACTTACACGCCAATCAGCTTGTTGTGCTAACCTCAGCACTTATTGCTAATGGTTTAAAGTATCTGGGCAGAACTCATGCTTGTGAACTTTGGTTCTACATTACATGTATCAGTGTAATAAATGTCAGGTGTACTTCACAGATTTGTGGTCACATGTGGTCAAAGAAAGTGTCTATAAAATCTGAAAGAATTGAATTATCATTGCACATTTTATTTAATTATTGTTTTGATTTAATTTAATGCTTCTGTCATGAATGGATGCATAAAAATAGCATAACATCTTTTTATGACTATTTCTGTTTGTTACATATTTCACAGGACAGAGATAGAAATTCAGAGGAAGAAATTAACATTTTTCTCTTTGAAAAAGATAGAAATTGAAAAATCAATACTACTGGTATCCTAATTTCCACCTCAAGAAAATTTCAAGCACCCAGCAGAAAGGAGTGAAAGTGGCCAGCAATATTTCTGTGGCTACAGCTTGTGGGAGAGACAAGTGATGGGAGAGGAAATAAATTCAGAGCTAAGGACAGAGAAAACACCCCCCCCCTTCTAGTATCCCCTTCTGTCTCTCTTGAATTCTTGCAAGTGTTGTCTACAAAATGTGCCGGGGCTTGATGCAAAACACTCTGTTGTAATTCGATGTCTGGCTGCTTTCCAGGCATCAGCCAGAGCAGGATCTCCCATTGGCTACTGCAGCACGGCTCCGACCTGAGCGAGCAGAAGAAGAGGGCCTTCTACCGCTGGTACACGCTGGAGAAAACTACACCAGGTACATCAGTCTTTCAACTCTTTACACTCACTCAGTCCTGACTCTGTGTGTATTGGTCAGGTGTGTGTGTGTGTGTGTGTATATATATATATATATATACACACACACACACACACACATATATACATACATACACATACATATACATATGTATGTATGTATGTGTATATATATATATGTATATATGTATATATGTGTATATGTATATGTATATATGTGTATATGTATGTATGTATGTGTATATGTATATATGTATATATGTGTATATGTATGTATACAGTATATGTGTATATGTATATATGTATTTATGTATATATGTATATGTATGTATGTATGTATGTATATATGTGTGTATGTATTTATGTATATATGTATATGTATGTATGTATGTATGTATATATGTGTATATGTGTATATGTATATATATGTGTATATGTATATNATATATATATATATATATATATATATATATATATATTTAAGGGCTGTGGTTAACAAAGAGAGGGATGAAGAGGCATAGAGCAGGTGCCAACAGAGGGCAAAAATCTAACTAAAATTCAAGGAGGGTCAGTCTGTAGATAAGCCCCTCAGTTTTCTCAGTAACCATTCATCGGATCAACTTCTCATTGGCGGGCATATTGCTGAGGACCCATGGAAGTGCAGTGTTGAGTGTGAGCTCTTGAGATCTATGAGACATATTTATTATTAGTGTATTTCTACCACCAGAAGTACATACTGTGGGATATATATAGAGGGGACCCCTATTAACTGTTACACAGACAAACGGCATGCTGGGTAAAACTTGCTCTCTCATCAATGGCTCCAGTGCATTCAAGAATAAATGAAGAAATAGAGGCTTGAGCAAAATCATAACAAAATCAAACATGCATCAGCATCAATCATCAGCTATGTATTATTCGGAATGAACGCTTTTGTTTTTGGAAACAGCTGGGCTTTGGCTTGCTAGGAGATGCAACTATGTCATAGCATGTGTATTGCTCAGAACCCAAGGAAATGCAGTGTTGAGTGTGAAGATGCTTGTATGAGCTGTTCTGGAGAGCGTTGCCAGCGGCAATACTGGAGACCAAGTGCATTCTGAAGAAGCACAGTTTGAACGACCACTGCACTACTGTATAGAATAAGAAAAAATGTATAGAACTAGAAAAGTGCACTCAGTAGAGTGTAGCTCTCTGTCAGGTGGCTGCTAGAGCTTTTCACAGCCACTCTATAGGCAATACATGTGATGCAGCTGGTTGGTGGATTTGTCCCTCCCAGCTCCCTTAGGCCCTGATCACACAGAATCCATTTTAGCAACTGGAGGCGTCTTTTTCTAATAGTTTTTAATGAGAATGAAGCTTTTTGCTTGCTGTTTTTGCATTGCTACGCACTTCATGGTTCTGCACTCTAGGTATCTGGCGTTTTTCCTAGAGTGCTTCAAACTCCTCAAGTTGAAAAAACTTAACTCAGAGCAGAGAGGTGCCCCATTTCATCTAGGCTTTTTTCCCATTGTCCAATCAGATGATTCAAGTGGCGCGCCTTCTGTGGTGGTCTCAACAACAAGTCTACAGTTGGTAAACAATGGAGGAGAATCCGGTGGTAGTGCTTGCTGGATACCCAAAGCAATATGATTTTACAATCTGCAGTTACCACAATCTCAATAGGAAACAGCAGGCGTGGAAGCATATTAGAGCAGTACTTGAAACCGCCATCATTGAGGCGGAACTCCTGGACAGGTGGTTCTCCCTCTGATCCACCCTCTTTTTTAGGGTCTCATGTACCCACACAGATCTCTGTTTCCCTGTGCTCCATAAACTATTTGCAAGTACCCTCTGCCTGTCCATTTTCGTAAGTAGCTACTAATTACTGCGAATTGAAGAAAAAAACAGTAGATTGATTACATGCGAAGGTTAAGGTAAGAAAGTGATGGGATGGTTGCCTGGCAACAATGAAAAGACGCAGCAAGTGTTTTTTTCCTTACATTTAAAAAAAAAAAAAAGGCAGTGCGATGCGCCTTGCGTTTTGCAACCAGGGCATCTTGATTAAGTGGATCATAACATGTTGGGGATGGAACTATTGTCTGCAGATGCTCTGGTCCAAAGTGAGACCAGACTTTTCTATGAATGTCACTTTTTGAGCCACAACAAAGGCCAAAATTTGGCCTGCAGCTGAATAGGTAAGGCTTATTGTTTTTACCTGAGACATTTGTGGAAAACTTAAAGCCCTACTGGCCAGTTAAGAGGAGTAAAGAGTCAGCAGACAGTGACAATATAAAAAGGCAATAAAACAGGTTTTTCAAAAGTTATGAATCACTGCCGATCTGAATCTGGCATGACACTGTCATGTTACTGTAGCCATCAAGGCCATAATAGAATGTAGTTTCATTTTGTCACTCTGAATAGTTAGCAAAGCTGTGGTTGTAGCAAAGTTGAGTTTTAATGTTGGGTGTAAAGATAGCAGAGTTTTCCTCAGTAATGGCAGCAGGAGGCGGCTTCAAAGAAAGGAAGCACAGTAGGAAAACACTGTGCTACCAGCAGTTTCTTGATAGACTGTTAATGAGATGAGTAGAAGTAGACAGTGCCCTGTGGTATAATGTGCTGCAGTGACATGTGATATACAGTATGATGCCTCAATTCCATGTAATATCTCATACGTTAGCTGAAGCTTTTTGAAGTGTTATATGAATTGGAGGCTGGTAGAGACAAAGGAAGATAAGGTTAGTAACAGCAGCGGCTTGTAGGAGCTGAATATTAATGTATTGTGTTCCGTTTTAAATGAGCACCTGGGTTTGATTTAATTTTAGCCTAAAGCAACTGGATTTTACTCAACAAAAGCTGAGGATCTCTTAGTCTAATTTTTGTCATGCATTTTTTATTTTAATGTAAGCATTTTGAGGCAATACCTGTGACCATTTTTGTTGTGAGTAGTTACCATGGTTACAGGTGTTGTTCTCATCCATTGCAAGGTTAGTGGAAAAGGCTGTTTACTTGTTCAGACTCAGATTCAATGTGACCCCCACCCCCCAAACTGTCTGTTTGAACACAACCGCTCACTCTGTGTCCTTCCTGCTCGTCAGGCATTACCACAGATACCTGCGCTGCCATCTTAAAGTAATGTTCCATCCAGCACTTGATAAAGTTACGCTAGCTTACCTCTTTATAAATGTCGACATATAGCCTGCATGCTTTGTGGTTTGTTCTAGCTGTTTGTTGCAGCTTCCTGTCTAATTCTCAGGGGATTATAGATTAATTTAGTCCGTAAACTATTTCTTTTAAGAATGTCAAATAACATTATTTAACATATGTACAATTTCAGAACCCATTGTAGTTCACCTTTTAATGGTTATTTGAGATTGTTTGTTATCAGCCTGCCGCCATATTGTTTGCTGTGTTGAAATGGCCATGCTCACATTATGTCACTCACCAGTGGTGAGCGTTTATTGATCAGGTGCGCTGGAGTGCATTCTGATAGTTGTAGGTTTTCTACCTCAAAAGCACATGTCACAGCCCTTTTCCTTTTCCCCTTTTCTCTGGTCATATAGCACCAATTAAAAAGTATTTGCGTCTTTCCACTGTATAGACGACCCATTTTGTGAAACGACCTTTCCAGCAGTGAAATTCTTCTTTAAGTCCAACTTAAGGCCAGTTCTCAAGTCTTGAGTCCAGTGCTTTAAAATCTCATTGCACCTTAGTCCTGCTTTATAAAAAAAGTTGTGAAAAATCAGGGTTGACATGTACATGTTAGTTTTGCTTCTCTGAAGAAGGACACAGTTAAAAGATGAGTCTGTTGGCTTGCACAACCTTAAATCTACATTTCACTGCAAATGGTTAACAGCAAAAACAACAGGCCTCTTGCTTCGGATCCCAACTGTGCATGTGCATGTGTGCATGTACGTTTACGTGCGCTGTATCAACCTATAGCCAGGCAGCAGACATCCCACGCCTCGTCCTCTGCGGCATGTTCCTCGGTGGAGCCCTGCCAACACCGACAGCAGTGGAAACTGCTCTATGCTATTTATGGCCAGACTGAGCCCGGCCCAGCTCAGCCCAGCCCCACACACACGCCTCCATCACTGCTGCAGAGAAAACTGATGCCCCATTCATGCTGTTCTGATAACCTGGGCTGTTGCTGGGCGACCCAGTTAGGTCTTGTTCCCAATGTCTGTGTCAGGTGAGGTTATGATACTGAGGGTGAGCTTGTGACCTCCATAATACATCTAAGCTGTTAGCTTGATTGTGGCTATTTTTTAGTTTTAGTTCAAACCTTTTGAGTTATAATCTTTTCTGCTGTGGTCATGATTTGAGATGAGGAAGCGCAGTCCTTGTCAGCACTATTCAGTCCAGTTTATAACCACAATATATTGTGAGATTTGCTAAAGGTGATGCACATTCTCACATACATTTTCATGAGGCGATCAGCTTTTTGGCCATTGTGCGCTGCACTCAGTTTGTCTGTCAAGACAACCATTACACACATTATTACTCTCTTTTTTTTAAGACTCTAACCGGCACAGTTAGTGCTTCCAAGCCACAGACACCTGCAAACAATATGTTCCCAAGGCTCATTGTGACCAGACTTCCCCTGACAGATGTACCATCTTCAGTTGTAACCTACCAGTGTTTCTGCTGCCTCCCGCCCCAGGTGCCACTCTAAACATGCGGCCAGCTCCGTTACCTCTGGAGGAAATGGAGTGGAGGCAAACCCCGCCCCCCATCACCACTGCCCCTGGAACCTTCCGGCTGCGTCGAGGAAGTCGCTTCACTTGGAGAAAAGAGTGCCTGGCTGTGATGGAGAGGTGAGTGGGGGAACAGAGGAAGAAGAGCAGGAGATTAAAGATGATAAATGGGAGTTTGTTTCATCAATCTGCCTTATTTCCACATGGAGTAGAGGAAACATTGCAACCTGTGCAAGAAAATGGCTGGAAAATGAGCCTGTGACTCTTGACATACAGTCTCAATATTGGCTTGGTAGTACTGCACACATAGCAAACAGCAGGAAGTTTGTTGACATCGTCCTTGTGTAATGAAATTAATTTAATCAGTGTGACTCTTCTGCTATATATAGCTACTTCAACGACAACCAGTACCCAGATGAGGCCAAACGGGAGGAGATAGCAAACGCCTGCAATGCTGTTATTCAAAAGCCAGGTAAACCACAGAAACCAGGAATGTGTGTGCAGCCTTGTTAGAATAATTCAGTGTTTTGTTATGTGTAGTGGATAATAGCTTTATTTGCTGGTGATGAATATTCCTGTAAGTTATGTGAATATTTTGAATTTTACCATGGAAATTGCCCCTCTGAACACAACCATAATCACCCATTAATCTGTACATGACATCTTTTTACATTTGGTATGTCATACATACGTAAGTGCTAAAGAGCTGAAACAATAACTTGATTCGTTTTTAAGTTCAGCAGAAAATGTATCTGCAACAGTTAAGCCTTAAAATTTCCTCATTCCAGCTTCTAAACTGTGAATATTTGCTGATGCATGGATATTTTTCTTGGATATGATGTGGACTTTGCAGACCAAACATCTGTGTTGCATGTGTTGTGTGATCGGCCCCTTATGCAATCAAATAAAATTATTTCCTTTCAGCAGATATTTTACCATCATCAGTTATGAAACAATCCAGATCATAAAGGCACAAATAAAAGTGGAATTCACAGCTTGAGGGAGCAGATGGATGAAAAAACAGGGCCCAAAATGAAATAAAAAAAGATTAGAACTGACTGGATAAAAAATAATTTAAGCAAGACATTCTCATTTTGAATTGTGCACTGAGTGATCAGATTGTCATGTGATTTGTTTCAGGGAAGAAGCTGTCTGATCTGGAGAGGGTTACCTCCCTGAAAGTTTACAACTGGTTCGCCAACCGTCGCAAAGAGATCAAGAGACGGGCTAACATTGGTAATGTGGCTTTAGGGAGAGACCACAAATCTCTATTGAGACTTTTGGTTGCGGAGCACTGCACATTTGATTACATTCCTTTGTGTTAACATGACTATTTGATATTTAATAAAAGCAATTATACAAATTATCTTATGCATTGAATGGCTCATCATAAATGTATTCATTCCATCACTATAATTAGGCAGGTTGATGATTGTTAATCAGTCACCTGATATCTGTAATGACCTCTGGCAAAGTATTCCCATACCTGCTTTGGAATTTAAAAAAAATCCTCTTGCTGCCTGCATTAATCTAGATGCCAATTAGATTTGTAAAATATAACCTCCATTACTTGCTAGCCAAAGGACTTAGTAGAGAAGACCACTGAAGCAGTTGGAGAGATTCAGTATCGTCTGGCCACAGTCTGAGCTAATGTGTGTTAATTAGAGCAGTGGTTCCCAACCTTTTTTGTCTGATGTACCCTCAAAGCCTGGTCAGATGAGCTGTCATTTTGCAAATGTGTTTATTTGACTTGGTATTTAACTCTATGTTATGCATCTGTGATAACTATATACAAGTGGGCATTCATACATGTTTTTCATATAGTTTAACTGTTCGTGTTGTTTAGTCAAGTTAGCATTTTTACTCCTGTCACTTAGAGTAGCAGAATTTGGATGTTTCAACTATTCATCCATGATAGCTATATATAGCTTTTTCACTATTTGCATTTAGGTCACTACTGTAAACTGTTCATCCATTACTTTCAGGTATCAATTTAAATAATGTATTCATTACATTTAACTAGTCTAACAATTAATCTATTACTTTTAGCTGACTATTTAAGCTGTTTATCCATATGTCAACAATTTACCCATTACTTCAAGCTAACTCTTCCAACTAAGTATCTATTACTTTCAGCAACCAATTTCAAACTTTTTATCCATCAAGCTAATGCCAACCACTTAGCCATTACTAAAAGCTCACTATTCTGTTTTTCCATTAAACTATCAATTTCAACCATTTATCTGTTGCTCTAAGTATCACAGCTGTAACGCAATAAACTGTCAACCATTTATTCATTACTTAAAGTAGTCCAACTGTTTATCCATTAAACTATGTTAACCATTTTTCATTACTTAAAGTATTACTTTTCCATTTCCTACTTATCCATTACTTCAAATTAGGTATTCCAGTTGTTTATCCAGTACTTTCTGTTATTAATTTCAACCAGTTATCCATTACTTAAACTAAGTATTCCAACTTTTATTTATTACTTTCAACAAACGATTTCACATTTATTTATTACTTTTAGCCATTTCAACCATTTGTTCATTACTTAAGCCCATTTTTCCAACTGTTTATCCATTAAGATAACTATGTCAACCATTTATCCATTACATTAAATTAAGTATTTCAACTGTTTATCCATTACTTTTAGCTATCAATTCCAACTGTTTATCCATTACTTTTAGCTATCAATTCCAACTGTTTATCCATTACTTACCGCTATGTCACTAGGCCACTAGAATCAAACCATGAAAACCCTCGACAAGAAACCTAACAGCTTCCATCACTGCAACATATGGGAAAAATATAATCTTTTGAGCTGGGAAAACTTTATAAAATATGCAAACGTATGCCTCATCTATAAAATAATTCATGGTCTAGCTCCTCCTCCACTCAGTAGCTTTATTCAGCAATGAGTAAACTCAAATCAGATCACAAGAGGAGTCACAAGAGGAAACTGCATCATCCCACTGAGAAAATCAGCTTTCAGTCAATCTGCCTTTTCAATCAAAGCGGCACATGAATGGAATGCTGTACCAGCTCACATCAGGGACCTGACTACATACAGGTCCTTTTCCACACAGTTAAAAAAAATGGTTCATAAATTTCCAAATTTGTCAACACTAGTCTGGATATACTCATCATTATATCAAATTGCCCTGTTGCTAAACCTGCAGTCCTGTTGCTTGTATTTGTTTTTTGTTTTTGTTTTTTGTTTTTGTTTTTCTTTGCTTGTTGCTTCTGGTCTGTGTTTGTGTTTGCTGTTAAATTGTCTTACTGCTTGACTTGCCTTGGTGTTGCTGTTGTCGTGCTTCCTCACTTGTTTTTCTTTTTGTCTGTCTCTGTTTATGCAGTTAGGTTACCTTGTTGTGTCTCTCTGTGTTTTATTGTAACATACACATCAATGTCTTAAATTTGCTGTTTTTTAAATTTTAGGCTGCCAATTCACATCTGGCCAGGGACAACAGATGAAAACTAGCCTTAGGGCTAACTCTGGCGTATTTACAGAAATGTTTATTAATATGCACTGTCCCTGACAAATAAAGTAATGAAATAAAATAAATAAATAAATAAATGTCAAACATTTACCCATTACTTTAAGCCAGGGTTTGAAATTAGCACTAACCGCCCGCAAAATGCTGTTAAAATAGTTAAGTGGCTGATAGATTTGCCTCCCTCACCAGCCAACAAAACAACAGTAATCTATTGAGTGGCTGGTAGATAATAGAATCCACCAGCCACAGTGGAAGGTGGAATAAAAAAAAATTAATTTCCAATACTGCTTGAAGCTAACTATTTCAACCAGTTATTCATTACTTTAACTTATTATTACAAGTGTTTATCCATTATCATTTATCCTTTTTAACTGTTTGCAATTATATTTTTGATTAACTAGTTTAACATGCACTCCATTAATCTCAGTGGCCACTTTATTAGGTACACCTGTACAGTCTTGTGCAATCCAATACAACTGTTCTGCCATAAAGTTTACTTCTATGATACCTCACACATAGACAGTCATAGAAGTGATAATCCAGTATTTATCTAGCCGTGTGAAGAATGAATATATGGCAGAGCTGTTGTATTGAATTGTAATAGATTTTACGGGTGTACCTAATAAAGTGGTCACTGAGTGTATATTTTTAAACTGGATCGTAATTTTTCAGATGAATTCAGCGACACAATTTTTCCATGTTGCCTGTTTGGGAATCACTGCTCTTCAGTACGTTATGAGGGATATTATCAGTCATCTATCATAAATCTAACAATCCATCCTCTTCCTCCAAGAAGCCACAATCCTGGAGAGTCATGGGATAGATGTCCAGAGTCCAGGGGGACACTCCAACAGTGACGACATCGATGGGAACGACTTCTCAGAGCAGGTAGAGAGTGATTAAGTTTCAAGAGACACATAAATCCAGATTTATGTTCCAGACAGTACTGTAAACGACTTGTCTGATCGAAGAGAAACAGTTCACTTTTCTGTGTGTTAAAGCTTCATATCTTCATTTTGTGCTGTACTGTGTCTGATATTTTTATCAGATGCAGATGCAATTTATATTTTTTCCTTTGTTTTTTTTGGATCAACCTCTTGCCAACCATTCACATCCATGTGTCCACATCCAAGGCTCACTCTGTTCTTGGACAGCACTCTGTATTTCTAGTCATTAATCGGTGTGATCGTGTATTTTACATGTCTTTCAAATGCATCAGTTGACTTAACTAATTAGTTTCCCTCTCTTTTGTTAAAGTTATGCAAGTAATAGAAGTTAGCAGCTTGTTGGGTTTGCTTGGAGTTAAACCATGTAGACTTAATGCCACATTACCGTGCCACTGAGACAAATTACAAGAACATTTGTGCTGCTGTTTTCCTTTAGATGAACTTTTAATATGTCCTTCCCCAAATATAGAAGGCACATAAAGTTTTTTATTTTTGTGAAGTAATGTTGCTAAGAACTGTTGCCCGAGGCATGTTAATTAACAAAAGCTCGCTCCCCTCTTCTTTTTCCTGTAACCAATGGAAACTGAGCTGGAGCAAAGGAAGTATCAAGGCTCTGTAATATTGTAGAAACCTACAATTCAAGATTGTGTTTCAGTTTAAGCCTTCTAGCTTTACTCTTGATTGCACAACATGTAAACGCTTCCTGTCAAGTCAAGGCTGCTGAAAGTGAAAAGAGCCAGTTGACCATTCCAGAGTAATGAACACAGGGTGTATTTAATCTGTCAAGCAGTGTTGAACTAGTGAAGTATGAAAGAGGACAAGCTATTCTGAATATTGTGAATTGTTTCTCTAATTACACTTGAGTTTTTTAATCGTACATTGTTAAATGGCCATTTTTATTACCTCCAGGCATGTGACCTACCCTATTTTGACAAGAGACCTCTAAGCCGACCTTTTGGCCTTTACCGACTGGAGCCCACCTCACCAACACAGGTACATCCACACTGAAACATGCCATTATGTTAACCAGAACAATGCATATTAATTCTCAGGGAAATAGGATCTGGTTCTCTTTAACCTGGCTCATACTTCCTCAGTTTTTGCCTTCATGCCAGTCCATTTTGATCCTCAGTTTAGCAGTTATGTTGCTGCATTTCTTTGTGGCTGTAGTTGCAGGGAGCACAGCTCTCCAGTGCAGTCCAAAAAGAGGGCAAGGAAAACTCACAATCAAATCACACAGAGGTTAAGAGCAGTCCCCTCAACACAATTATACTCTGATTGCATGTCTTTAAATAGCTGTCAGAATACAGTAATCAGGCGGCATGTCGCTTAAAAGTTGATTTGGTGCCATTGCTCGCCTATTTTCTGGCTCCTGTGACCTCAGTTTTTAACATCCAAAACAATTTGCTTTCACAAATTCAAACTCAGTCATAAAAAAACACAAGGCAGCAGATATTGTAAGGTTGGTTTGCCATTTTGCAGAATTATGGTTTTTCCCTCCTGTTGGCAGAAAATGTATGCTGGTTGGAATAACATATAATGTGACAATATACTTTCCTGGTTATGAGGAATAATTTTAAAACTGTGTTTTATGAGCAGGTCTTACTGCACACTGAATATTCCTTTTCTCTGTTGGCCTGTTAAATTTTACAAACTGAAATGCTACAGTAAAGTCACTAACCAAATCACAACTGACCATTCGCTTAGCCTCCCCCACCTTTGTTACTGTTGCTGCAGTTGTCAAGCTTACCCTTCTCTCCCTTCTCAGTACATATGCAATTGACAGTAATCATGGTAGCAGAATGACCACTTAAAATTGTTGGTCACTTTTGAAACATGTGTCCTTGATTTTAAAACATGGTAGCCACATTAGTAGCCAGCAACTGTTAGTTTTGCTCGTTGATGACAACTGTGGCTGGCAGATTTTATCAGCTAAAGAGGCTGTCTTCAGCTGTATAATGTTTCCAGCTGGCTTGGTTCAAAACAACATCCTTTTAAAAGGGGCTTAAATATGCACTTGGTGGCTACATCTTGCTAAAAGAAAGAGAATAAAGCTGCATGTCCAAGGCGAGAAGTCTCACCATCCTAACCCCACTGTAACATGATCCTATTTGGCTGCTTAGCTAGCAGTTTTAGAGAGAAAAATGAAAGGAGCACCACATAAAAGTCTGGGCTCCCCAAGACATTTGAGCCCTCAGACAACTTTTACCAGTGTCTCAGACCATAACTAGCTTGTTAGGGCTCTGGCTTGTTCACAATCATCGTTAGGAAAGTCCAGGTGATGCAAATTTCAAAACTTTATAAATACTCTGACTCCTTAAACTTTGTACCAACAATCAGCAGCCATGGGCTCCTCTAAACAGCTGCCTAGCACTCTGAAAACTAAAATAACTGATGCCCACAAAGCAGGAGAAGGCTATAGGAAGCTAGCAAAGTGTTTTCAGATAGCTGTTTACTCAGTTTGTAATGTAATTAAGAAATGGCAGTTAACAGGAACTGTGGAGGTCAAGTTGAGGTCTGGCAGACCAAGAAAACTTTCTCAGAGAGCTGCTTGTTGGGTTATTGTAGGAGACTCAGATTCTGTATACAATATTAATAGTTCAACAAAATAAAGTCTACCACTAATGACACATTTGAACAGCTCCCAAATACAAATAAATGTACCCTGGGATCTGTATATATAAATCAACAGGTGATTTCCTTCTCTCTTTGCAAAATCCTTAACGATTGAGTTCTTCTTTTTCCACCTGGACCTTTATGCTCTGCCATTTCTCCTCTAATCATCATGCTGTAACCTGCAACAGGCTGTTATGTTACCATAACTACTGCACATTCACGTGTATGTAGTTTTTGTCAAGCCGCAAGCATCACGTAGGTTTATATTGCTAAAGGTTCAATTACTTGATGACACCGACTCCCATGTGCGCACAGTGAGAGAGGAGTTTCCTAAAAGAGTCTGAGAAGTCCAGGGCTGTTGATAAAACATTCAGGATGCCCAGGCCTAATGACGGCACAGTTTATTCCACACTACTAAAGCTGTTCCTCTTTTTAAAACTACCGCAAGTCGCTAATTATTTCGCTTTCAGCCATGTTTGTTGTTGCCATGGGTAACAGTATGATGTCATATGTCAACAAGTCCAAATATTTAGAATATCAAAATATGAATTTTTCACGATATTAGAAATATATTGGTATTATCGTGAATGAGATGATATGGCACACCCCTAGTTCTCACCACAAAATTCATCATCAGAAGTTTGCAAAGAACAACTAATCATGGCTGATTTATTTTCTTTTAAACATGTCCTGTGGACTGATGAAATTAACATTTGTCCAACTGTTATACACAGAGGTTGTTTGATCATGCTTTAGGTTTGTGTTGCAGCCGGTAGCACGGGGAACATTTCACAGGTACAGGGAAGAATGGATTCAATTAAATTCCAGCAAATTCTGGAAACAAACATCACATCATCTGTAAAACCACAGCACCTCAAGAGGAACAAGCTAAAGGTATTGCCATGGGCCTCACTTTTCCCTGGTCTTAACATTCTCTGACCTCAAAAGAGTAGTGCATGCCCAAGAATCTCACCTTTTGCAGGAAAAATGGGTGAAATTCCCCCAAACAAGAATTGAAAGACTCTTAGCTGGTTACAAAAAGTGTTTGAAGCTGTGATACTTGCCAAGAGATGTGCTACTAAGTACTGACCATGCAGGGTGCCCAAACTTTTGCTTCAGGCCCTTTTCCTTTTTTGTTATTTTGAAACTTTAAAAGATTAAAATTATAAAGTAATCTTGCTTAAAATATTAAAGAAATGTGTCATCTTTAACTTCATGCCTTCTGGAGATCAGTTCAGCTTCTACTTGCTTAGCCATTCACAATAAATACAGTTTTGACCAGGGGTGGCCAAACTTTTACATGCCACTGTACATACCGTTGAGTTTGGCAGACATAATATTATTTCGGGTGAACAGTTTAACTGAGATTCATGTAGTGTAAACTTCCACACATCTAACGAAGAAGAGGACAGAGCGGCTAACATAATCCTACATTCTGATGGCATCAAGGACCAGATCCTACACAGTGGGGAAATACCACAGTGTTATTTGTTAACAGGGATTATCAATGTCGCCAGTCTACCAACAATATAATGTAGCATGAAGTGCTCGCTGACCTGCCTGGAAGTTACACTGGGTTACTACTGTAGGTAGAAAGCTAGTTAGCCATGTATGCTAAGGATTCTGTTTTACATTAGCTGTTTAAATCACTCCTTGCACTTTTGCTCTTTTGTTTTCGGTTTTGGAAACACTGAAGAAAGGTACTACCACTCCTCACTACTCCGCCTGTCACAATAGCTACTTTTGTTGAACAATATTGTGTCTCAGAAATAATAGCGATATGACAGTATTGTTCTTTTGAGACCATTTTATAGCACTAATACAATGACAATAGCATAAGAATGCAAGTACACCTTTTCAAAGAGCATTTAACTTTTAGTTCTAAAGAATATTCAGACATTCAGAAAAAAATAATATATACAACAAAGCCAAAGGATGCCTCCTGAGACTAACAAGTTTAGCGAAGCTCCGGGAACCTGTTACCTCCATTATTCCACTGTTGTGTTGTAGTCAGCTCCCCTGGATGGACGACCTGGCCCAGGGAGTTGCTGTTGAATTTATGGAGTGGAGATTGAAGTTGTTGGGAGGGTAAAATTACAAAGGACTAATGTTTTGGCTCATTTTCCAGGGGGTGGGAAAGCTAATGACTAGCTAACTGTGTCTTTTCCACTCTAAAAAGTGCAGCTGTAGGCTGCCAGTAAGCTACACTGTGTCATCTTTTAAGTGTAGTTTTATTTTCCTTCAGACTTTTGTAAGTAGGCGGGGTGGAGAGAAAAAAAGATAGAATTGCTGTGCCTAAGTTTTACACTAGGGCCACATTGCCTGTGTGAGCAGCACTGCTCAGGTGCGCCATGGCTACAGATAGGGAACATCTAAAGAACAGGAGTCTTGCCCGTTTTTTTTGTGTGTCTTTTTATAATCACATTAACATCATACAATGTTTCACTACAGTTTAATGTCTATCACAGACATGAAAAATATAAATATTTCTTTTCAACTCAAAACTTCCATCTTCGTTTGGAAAAAAAAAAAAAGAACCCTGTGACAACATTTTCGTAGGCAGAACTCCTTCATTTGTTAACACCAGGCTTTTTATTGTGAAACATTTGCAGGACCATGCTGTTGCTGGCTGCACAGCTCCACAAATGTGTGGAGCATTGACTTTTAATTGTGGAAATACACTAGTTATAGCAGGTGGCAGCTCTGTAGCAGTAACGCTGTCTGTGTGAACACCACATGCGTGCAAGCCACAGCAGCTCAGCAAGGTAGCCGTCATGTGCTGCTCACACAGGCAGGGTGGTGTAAACTTTACAGTGGTTGGTTGACTCTGGCATCATGTTGGCTAAAATGTTGCTGACATTCATATATAAACAGACTCGCAAGTAAACACAAGGGGCCATATTGAGGTAAGAAAAATGATCAAGGTCATGTCCATACATGGTGTGGTAAGTGTAATTATCGTGACAGACCTACTCACTCTGACCTCATACACACCACTTTAACAAGCAAAAATCCAAAGCTTGATAGGCGCGCCAGGCCCAGTTATGGTTGCTGAGCTATAATTGGACAATTGTCATCTAAGGGAGGGTTTTAGTGGACAGTTGGTGAGTTAGTCAGCATGAGGGCAAAACCAGAGAGGTGGAAAATGAGTCTTAACCACATAAGTAGATGTTTGATCTCTTGGTCTTCTAACTCTTCCTCCCTGTCTCAGGATGACAGTGCAGCACACAGCGAGCACCAGGACCCCATCTCTTTGGCTGTGGAGATGGCTGCCGTCAACCACACCATCCTGGCCCTGTCCAGAACTGGAGGGGTCCCCAACGACATCAAGACGGAGTCCCTGGAGGATGAATGAACTGCACAGTAAATGGGATGGAGGAAGCGGAAGAGAGAAACGACAGAGTCGAGAGGGGAGAGAAACGAGGAGTTCAAAAAAAAGAGAGACCAAAATAATGCTACTTAGTAAACCTTCTGAATCTGTCCGTCAGCCAGCCCCCTGCCAGCTGTTCCTCCTCTCTCGGCTTCCCTCCTCCACTCCCCTCCTCCCACAGAGTCCATGTAAACAGTAATTACCCACCACCCCCATCTCACCCTACCCAATATATTGACACAGCTGGCGGAAATGGGTCACTATACATCCTATGAAAATGTTCCACAGAAAGAAGAAAAGGGGGCAATCAAGGCCTTTAACCCCCAAAACGGTGGCCCTCGTCTGGGATTTGTGTCTCCCGGGAACTCCCCTCTCCTCCCTGAATACACTCTCTCCTCACAGGATACCTCTTCTCTTCCCTCTCCTCTTCCTTACTCCCCCTCTCCTTCCCTCTCCAGCCTGGTTGTCTGAGCCGATCCTCAGTCTATCTCACCTCAGCGTCAACCTCAGAAAAATAACGTGTACTGTATATATAATATATATATGGTTCTTATGGTTCTCAGTCACACTCTACCTACCTACATAACCCTCAAAATGCACCCTCTTCATTGTGCAATTCACCTGAAGAGCAGCCTCCAGCCTTTGTGCGGGGAAAGATGGATGGTGAGAGTTTCCTTCTCGCCCTGTCTGGCACCGAGGCAGTCAGTAAGGATAATATCAGCAGACAGAACTGTCCAGTCACTGTCTCATATCCTCTATAGTTCTTATTCCTCAGTGGAGTGGCTTTTTGCTTTTTTACAGTAGACCTGCTGTTGGATGAAAACCTCAAAAAAGACGTAGCCTTAAATTCATACAGACAACTCCACTTTTACTTTTTGCAGTATATGGCAGGTTTTTTTTCCTGACAACAGGGAACGACCAGGAATTTTTTAGTATGCATAAAAAAAGCCAAACTTAATGTGAAGGTTTATGTCCAGCAGCAGCAGTGGTTTAAGTTCTCTCACCTGCATTTCCCTCTGGTTTTAGCCCACGTGGCGACTGGATATACAATCATTTTTGCCTTGGTATTTAGCTTCCCAGTGACACTATCGTTAAGTACTTGAGGCTATGAGAATCAATTTAGGGTCAATGTGATAATCAAGCAAACTTAAGCTATCTAATAAGGGGAATTGTGCTTTGTTTTAAATGTCATCCATGCCAAAGGAAAAGATGCTCGGAGCATAAAGCTAAGAGGCAAAGCTAAGACTGATCTGAAACTGACGTTCATCCAAAGCGATTTATACTAACTCCTTTGGCGCCCGTAGGTTGTTTGTCCCGCTCAGTGAAGCCTCTTGAGCCGGCGTGCCATCGCGTGCGGGCTGGACACTACAGCAGGCCTGTGTCGGTAATGATAGGTATTAGCAGCCACACATATAATGATAAAATACCCCTAAGCTATTTACTACTTGTTCTGTGACGCTGCCTCTTTATAATAGCCTAAAGAATGTGCTTTCAGAAGATTTTTTAAATATCAGTGGTATCAAATTAGACGAAATCCACACTGGAAATGGTTTAGAATATCAGAACTTCTAACTGAGGTGATCTCTGTTTTAATTTCATCTATGTAGTCTCAAAGATTAAAGCACCACTTTGAAGGGAATCAAAGACATTTTAAGTGGTGATATTGGAAATAATTTTCCACTTTTTTTGCCCGCGGTGGAACTTCTCCAAAACCATCTTTGAGCGGAGATAGTGGTAATGTCAGAAGCAGAGACAAAGTCCTGCTGTGTTCCTTAAAGGTTCCTTGGGGCTTACTAATTGCCGAGTATTAATGCCTTTTCAGTCTAAGACTGATATCTGAGGAAGTTACATGAAAGGTTTGATGACTGTACGCTTAACATGAGGCTAGAGCCAGGAGATGGTTAGCTTAGCTTAGCTTAGCATTAAAGCTAGATACAGCGAGCCCGGCTCTGTCCAAAGATTAGAAGTCTGCCCACTAGCACCTCTAAAGCTCAGTAATTAATCCTTTATATTTTGTCTTGTTAAAGCCATACTAAAAACTAAGTTCGAAAAAGACAAGTTGTTATTTTACAGATGGTTATGTGCTGATTTTTTTTGGCCAGGCTCAGTGACTTCCTGTGCCCTTCTTTTATATATGAGATATAATGTGTTAATCAGTGAGCTTTTAAGGGGCTTATAGAAATATATTTTCACTTTTGGACAGAGTCAGGCTTGCTGTTTTCTCTTCCAGCCTCTATGCTAAGCTATGCTAACTGTCTCCTTCTTGTAGCATCATACTTAGCATAGAGACATGAGAGTGGTATCGATCCCATCTAACTGTTGGCAAGAGAGAAAGCAAATATATTTCTTGAAATGTCAAACTGTTGCTCTCAAGGAACTCTCGCCTCAGGCCTCATTTCCACTGTACAGTATGGCTTGACTCAGTCAGAACTTTTCTTTTTTGTTGTGGATAGTACCTGATACATTCCTCGGTCAAGGTTTCAAGCGAGCTAAGCCGATAATAAAAGGTGGAGTTAAAACTAGGGCTGGACATCTATTTGAATATTAAACACAATTTTGGCTTCCCACAATTAAATGAACATGATCCACTGCTATATTGACGTTTAAAATGCTTTGCTCATAGAAAACTCCACTGCATATTTACATTCAGTGCTTCCTAAACTAACAGCCAGCCTCCACTTCTCAAGAGCTGTCGTGCTGCTACTTGTGTAACCTGCAACAGCAGCTTGTGAAAAACATTCCTGAATGTTGCGACCGCAGACGGGCAAAACAAAAATCATGCGTCATCATCCGTTCTTCGGAAGTATATTGGATTAAGGAGAAAACAAATCACATGCAAACAGTGCATGAGACTTGTGTCTGCACCTCAAAGCAACAACTTGTTAAACTGCTTGAAAAACACCACAATCTGCATTAAGATGAATGCATCAAGGCTGGGAAGAATAACATCGCTAATGTTGCCATTATCCCTGTCCTCCTTGGCCAGTGTCAACTTAGACATCCATGACAGCGACACTGCAGCACGTCATGGTATCGTGACCACTGTATAAAAAAACCAAACAGAACAAAACACAGCAGCAGATATGTATTGAAAGCAGGTGCACTGAATTCAGATGAAGAACCTTATTTTAAGTCTTACTTTGATGCAATAATAGCAGGAATGTAGCACAACATGGAAGTAAAAGCAGTGCTTTGTTGATTTAAATGTGAAAGCGTAATAACAATATTTTGTCCCCAAAAACATTTAGGGCTGCACGATAATATTGGCACGTCTTCGGTATAGGCCAATATCAGCTATAAAATGAACTATCAGAATTAGCCAACATGCTTTTTCTTATTTAGCACAATAGATGAATATTACATATATTGAAAAGCGTTGTATTTTATGACTCCATCTGCTGGTGGGTCATCATGATGAGAGTATGCATGCATAATGTGGTGTTAATTACGCTACAGAAGAGACTTAATGATCACTAAAATTGAAGTTGGAAAAAAAAGTGGATATGATACCATGATATTGGTATTGGTTATCGGCACATTGAATATCAGCAAAAAGTCCAATATTGTGCATCCCTAAAAATGATTAATGAATAATTAATGTTCGTTAGAAATAACAATCTCAATATTGATGAAAATCAGGATTATCATTTTGGCCATAATCGTGCAGCTCTAGTTTAAACTACAGCTGCAAGATAGTCAAGCTAGCTTCAAAAGCAACCACTTTTTTTTTTATTCCCTTGACCCAGATTTTTAAAAATGGCAGCCCACTAAACCACGCTGTGGTCAGTTTAAGAACGTTCTGCTGTTCGGTTGCTGACGAAAGGATGGCGCTACAATGACGTCACAGCAGTTTGATGGGGTGTGCGATCAACTGAGAATCCCGCCTACTATCTGCAGTGGAAAACAAAAGGAGAAAGGTACTGATATTAAAAGTGAGCTGAGTAGAGTTGAGTTGAACCATTCAGTGTAAATGAGGCAGTAGTGATGGTTTTGGAGAACTGTGGAAATATTCTTCAAAGCAGGATTAAACAACGTAGTTAACCAGAAATCACTATAATGCTTCATGTTTTAAAAAGTCAAATATGGCAATGAATGATGTTTGAAATCATCTGTAATCTGGATCCTGCTTGTAGAATAGCTCCCAGCCTCGGGCTCTAATCTAGTAAAGCTCTATTTAAATCTATCGCTGGTGTGTGTGTACGAAGCTGCGAACACAGTGACTCAGTACTGGGAACTGTGTTTGAAAAAGAAAGGGTTGAAAGATAAAAACAATATGTATTTATATTCATTTTTTATGGTAATGTACAAAAAAGAATGACAGATGTTTTGAAATGAAACATGCTTTTATTGTTAAATTAATCATGCTTTTTAATTTCTCCTCACTTGCTTTTCTATTATCATTTAAATTGTTTTTCTTTTGTGTCATCCCTTATTTGACTGAACAACAGTCTCCCCGTTTGTGTCTGAGGTAGTAAGCTATTTTGTGAAAGATGAAAAACGATGCACCTTATTTAAAATAAGAATCGCTGTTAAAGTGTAACCTTCCCTCCCCTGAGCCTTCCTTTGAAATGGCAAACGTCCAATATACTGATACGGGGCCGGTGCGGGAAAACATTTCAGCACAGCTGCTTCACACACACACCATATCATATTAAATCAAAGCCCCAGTATGTGCTGTTATCTCCACACCAAGAACGCCACACCAAACTCCATCGTGAGATTTTAGTTTCTTAATAGTGATATTCTTGCAAAATGCATAACTCATACAATATGGCTTTGAGAAATGGTAACATTTATAAAGACAATAGACACTTTACTAAGGTTAGTATGAAAATAAAGTGCTGATGTTATTCAAAACACAATAAAATTCAGTCCCTCCAGAATTTCAATTCTGTTTTTGGGATTGTTGCAGCCATCAATGTCTGATTTCACTGCAGCTTTTCCAAAACAAAAAAAAATCCTATTGCGTGTTGCAATGTTTATAGACATTTTTTGAAAATTGCTTACTATGAATATTCAGCGTTACCTGCAGAATTAGGGCCAAAACACACCAGAGACGAGTGCCACACCCCCAAAAATACGCCCCTATTATTTTCAATGTACAACCCCACACCAGTGGCAGCTAGATACACGTCAGCACTCTTGGATGTGTATTTCCAGTCTCACCACTCCAAGAATTAAATGTGTTTCCCCCACTTGCTCTCTGCTTGTACATACCTGCTCCCATAGCAGCTCTTTTTCTCTGCTTCTTTGGAAGCTTGACTCCTTTCCTCACCGTTGTTGTACAGAAAAATTGATGCTGTGTCTCTTGTGTGACAAAAAATTAATGAGATCGGCGCAGCGCTAGTGATGGCCAAATGAAGCCATGTGAAGCATTGTCTTTATTTTCTGAGCCCACTAGATGCCGCTCTTGGTCTAAAGAGAGAGGCTCAAAGAATAGTAATTCAGTGGGCTTTCAACCTTTGGTTGAGCAAGAAGCGCCATCTAGTGGGCTCAGAAATTAAAGACAGTGCTTCGAGGCTTCATTTGGCCATCACTATGCAGCGCTGAAGGGCTGTCTCCTTGATCCGCTTTCCTTGTGTTTTCTCTGCCCTATTAGCACAAGCTAACACAAGACAACATGATGTCATCAGCACTCATCATATTTTGCAGCAGCGGTCTACATCCACCACCAAGACGTTAACGTAGATACTTGGCTCAACTCTGTTTTTAAACCTGTTAGTAACCATTGGGTAACGGTAGCCATTACTAACAGTTGCTAACAGGTAGCACTGTCACTTTGCGTGTGTGTTTGTGTGTGTGTGTGAGACTCCGTTGTCTCAGGTGCAGAGCTCTGGTCCTGCAGAAGTAGTCTCATGATAAACAGCGAAAGAGAGGGGTTCCCTGAATCAATATCCCGTGCGCAGCTCTATAATAAAATGAGATTTTACTCATTTTAAATAGTCACAATCGCGGTAAAGTTGCAGTGATTGGACACAATTGGAAGTTTGCACAGAATTCACTGGGATTGGCTGTATTCCATTCAATTAAGTTCTTTTTTTTTTTTTTTTTTAATGCAACATCACACCATCCTGGAGGGACTGAAAATTGTTTGGATGCTGCAGTTTGATTAAATGTGTTCCATGTATGACAGTTTAAAGGGACTAACAGAAATGGCCAAGACAGAGCTAGGAGGCTGATCAACTGTATGTTTGACCAAAAACTAAACTTTGAAGTGAACTATTCCTTTAAAACTTGAGATTTAAAGATCTGAAAAGGAGCACACACTTATTATTGGAATTGACTTGTACTACTCACTTGTATATGCAGAGTATATGCTGATAAAACACTTTTTAAAATGAACAAGCAAAGTGTTTCTTCTATTTGAAGGATTTGTGTCTGGAGTTTGGTGTGATGCTCTGTCTCCATACAAAGAATATTGTATGTTTGAAATAAGTTGCGTGTGGAAGGAAAAGAGTACAAAGAGTGCATTTAGAGATTATTCTCTCACTGTAAAACACTTTTTAAAAAAAATGAATTGCCTTAGTGTTTGAGAGATGCCATGGCCCAATTAGCAAGTACAAGTTTTAATCCAGCAGTATTTTATGTGAGCATTCAAGCTTGACAGAAATGTTTATGGGATGGAAGAAAAAACCCTCAGGTGCTCAAGAAGATTCTGTGCTTTTCCAAGAGAAAACTGGAAACAGATTAATCTTTTTAACACACTGAAATCTGAAACAGGCTTTCCCCACCCAGTGTTGTGCGTACTCCAGTGGTAGTGCTTACTCTGAAGGGGTGTCCTCTCGTGGTGTGTCAGGGTCAACATGTCTACATGTCCTTCTGTGTCCCCAGTGAAAACACCATCCACTTCATCCCAATATAGCTCTGATAAAGAGGACTGAATGCTGTTGTATCAATCTCAAATCTAGTTATGTTCAAAATTACTGTATTGCCCATTTCAGAATTTAGTGCCTTTTTTGGACAGTAGACTGTTCTGTAATTAAGATGTAGTATATATACATTTTTTTGTACAGTTTCTTTGTTCATTTTTTAACTTGTGTTTATTTTAGTATGATATATATATAATGTACAAGAGAATAAAGCTATATCAATGAGACCTTTTCTGGATTTACTATCTTGTTGCCATGCCTCCACACCAGCAATAACTTTTGACTGGGGACACTGTTTTCAGGTTGTGCATCCATCTGTTCCACTCTCATAAACATATCTCCAGGGAGTTTCTTCAGATTTGGCATGAACGTCTGGTTGGGCTCAAGGACCTCACTGTGACCTCAACCTCATTCTTGTGAACATATCTGAAGAACACCTTGAGGGAATGTCTTCAAAATTGGCACAATTGTCCACTGGGATTAGATTTTGGTGGTCAAAGGTTACTGAGGCCTAACAAAATACACCTGACACAGATTTGTCACACACTGATTGACAAGAGCAAAACGAAATTTATTTAACAATATAAAAAGTTGATTTTGCTTTTCATCATCAATACATGTCTTCATCTTCAAATAAATAAGCATTCAGGCATAGTATAAAATATCTCATTTACCAGACAAAAATTAATACTACAGTAAATGCGTTCCAACCGACAAACCCCTTAAATATTCCATACAGTGTCATTCGAAACTTGGAAATGAAAAAAAAAAATCCCCAAAAAACAGTCTCACTTTATCTCTGTTTAAAATGAAGTCACTATCAATCAATCTTGACACACTTGCTCTGAGACAACATTGATTAAAAATGTTGCAAGATTTCAGTAGAATTCATCAGAAAAGGAGTGCAAGTTTATTTTTCCTAAAACAGTAAAAATACACATTCAAGAGCTGAAATAAGCTCAGTCAAGACCGTTTCCTGCAGTACAGAATTTGGTGGTGTATCACTAAGGCACATCTGTGGAGTAGTAGTCGTGATATTTCAAGGCACAAGAATAAAATTATACAAAAGGTATAAAACAATTTGCAATACTTGGGCGTCTATCCAAACATGTAGCTGCATAACACATTTTGAACATTAGAACTCTGAGCACATCAAAGTGTATGCAGTACAGTAATCCAGTTAACTTTAGATACTATTAACATTTAATTCTACACAGATCAGACAACATTTAAACCACTGAGAGGTGAGGTGAATAACACTGATTATCTCATTTCGATGTAATGTTCTGCTAGGAAACTCTGGTCTTGACATTCATGTGGATGCCACCTGACACACTCACTCCCCTATAGCAACGGCACTGCCTGATGGCAGTGGCCCGCCAGCAAGACAATGCATCTTGTAACACTGCAAGAACTGCTCAGGAATGGCCTGAGGAATGTGACAAAGAGCTCAAGGCCTCAACCTGGCCTCCAAATTTCCCAGATCCCAATCCGATTGAGGATCTGTGGGACGTGGTGGTGCCCCACATCACTACCAACAGGACTCAAAGAACCTGCCACTAGACACCAGACACCACATGACAGGGTGGGTGGTGCATGTCAAGTATCATCCACTTAAGCGCCAGGACCCAAGGTTTCCCAACAGAACATTGCATTGTAACTGGATAATCAACATAATTCACTTCACCTGGCCGTGGTTTTAATGGATTGGTTGACTGATGTACATGCAAATATACTTTTGCCAGGCAAGTGGCAGAATATACTGAAAGGAAAAATGTGCTGATTTTGAGACAGCCCTTTGATAGTGTCCCTGGAATAATCCATCCCAAACTGAGACAACCACCATTTCAAATGAAATTAATAACAGAGAAAGGGGTTGTTACATACATTTATATACCTAAAAACATTAACATTTTCTGGTAAAACTATATTTCTTTGTGATTTTCGAAAACTAAGTACATTAGGTAGGATGGAGTCCTTTAATATGATGAGGGGTGAGAGGTCTCCCTCTACCCACACAGGAGCGTGGACTGAGTTATCTTGTGTTGCTAAAACCTAACAGTAGAGGATCAGATAAAGTGGAGCCTATGATCGATCTGGCCAAATAAAACATCGTATTGTCTCTCTTTCTGAAAGCTTACCCTACAATCACATCAATCAGCTGCTGTAGGCGGGTGTCCAGGAATTAGCCGATACTGAGCCTCTCAAGTGTTCCATGACTTGCGGTTCTCTCCTCTGCTGCGGCCCGTTGATGCCCCACCACCTTCACCTTTAGCCAGAGCAGTAAGAGCTGCCAGGTTGGGGCTGGATCCAGACAGGTTGGCACTACGGCGCTTTTGATGCTGGCGTCGGCGCTTGTTGCCGCCCCGGCTCACCCTGTCTGGCCTTACCAGCACGCCGTAACCAGGGTTACAGTGGAAGTAGTGTTTGCCACCCACTGAACCGTCATTCTTCCCTGGAGAAAGATGAAGAGAGGTTTGTTTGAGATTCTGAGTGGGGACAGAACTGAGCATAATGTATGTGAAGAATGCAGTAAGATCAATTAAAATGCATCTGATAGAGACAGGACAGCTCTACTCACCTGCTGGTACCTCCAGCTCCACTCCCACCCAGGTACCCGCTGCAAAGTCCGTGGGTCCAATGTAACGGACAGTGCCGCTCTTATTGTTCCCCACATTCACGAACTCCCCTTCTTTCAACCAGTCAGGGAGAACTGCAGTTGCATCTCCATCCTCAGTGTCAGAGATAATTTCCAGGCTCTCCATTGGCACAGAGAGGTTCAGTCCCGCTCCAAGGCTGTTGGCCCGGTCAACCTGTGCAGGCTTATCCTTCTCCTCACTCACAATACACTCAAAGGACTTGAGGTCTGAAGACTTCACTTTCTGTATCTTAAAGGGGTTTGCCGCTGTGGAAGTAGGTTTGGAAGGCTGAACACTGGACAGAGGAGGAGCTGGTGCTAAGGGAGGGTTCTTTGACCCATTGGCAGGCTCTTCCTGTTGGACTTCATCTGTGGTTGAGGATAAAGTCTGGTCGGAGGTGCTACTTGGGTCTGAGGCCACAAAAGTGGCTTGTTCTTCGGTTGAAGCTGAAAGAACCAAATTTACAGATGGGGCAGGAGCTGGAACTAAGCTTTCAGACATAACTGGGAGCAGGTCTGGAGCTGGATCTTCAGCACTTTCAAAGGTTGTCTGGTCTTCTTCAGGTTGCTGTGACAGAGGGACAGTTGTTTGAGACTGACTTTGACCTTCTTGTGTGGAAGGTTGTGTTTCACAGTACAGTGACAGTTCAGCTTCTGTCTTGTCTGTGGCAGCCGGCTTGAGTTCTTCCATCAGAGGGGCTTCTGGTTTTGAGTGGTCTGTTTGTGAAAGCTCTGTCTGTTTGGTTTCATTCTCCTGTACCAACAATGAGTCTATAAGTGTCTCTGAATCGTCCAATTGTTCTGATCCTATATGGTCAGTTGTTGAATCTGGCTTTTGTTTGCTCTGGCATATTAAATCTGTTTCTGCGGCTGAATCAGGCTCTTCTTGCTCCTTGTACTGGGCTAATGGAGACCAGTTTGGTTCTTGGTGACTCAGGTTTACATCTGATGGAGTATCATCTGGTTTGGACTGTGGCGAGTCAGTCCCCTCTTCAACTGCCTTATCGTCCAACACCAAGACTGACCCCTTAGGCTCTGATTGGTCCACGACTAAAGAATCAGGGTAAGTGTCAGACTGTGTCACTTGACTGTCCTCCTCCTCTTCATCTGGCACCGCCTCAAAACCATCAGCTCTGCTGCCGGATAATGGAGGTAGGTCCCAGCTCAGTGTGTAGACATCTGACAACGTTGCTGTAGATATGGTAGTTGACATGTATCCACTTGATGCTTCGCTCAATGGGCTAGGGTTGGTGTCTTCTATGTCTCGGATGATTGGCGGTGGAAGGGGCACAGATCTGGAGCTCTCTGTTTGGAGGTCGGAAGGAATGATTTCCTCAATGGGAACCTAAGAGATAAACCGTGGCAACAAAGGTATTAGTGACTCAAAATGCAGCCCTGTCTGAGATAGCATCGGTTTCCAAAGTTTACTCTTAATTCCATAGAATAGAATATAGAATATATTGGTATATTGATGAAGACTGTTGCTTATTTCTTAATGTTTGTTGTTCTAAGTCAGGTAGTTCTCTGTTAGACCAAAACCACTGATAAAACTTGGGTTTATTGTTCTGCCTCAAGCTAGTTGCTTTCTTCGACTGTCTGTTTGGTTTTGTCTGTTTTATTAGCTTTTTCTCTGATAAAACCTGCTTGCTGCAGCTGACAACAATGTTGATGAGAGCCATAAGAGTGAATCAAACCAATTAATTTGTCTGACGTCAAACCAAAACAATGTGCTGAAAGATGCTCAAACCCTCAACAGAGTTCAGAAATGAGTGATAATCCTTTGTGGGTTCATCAGTATAAGTGACCTGGTTCACATTACATGTGGTCTTTTGATCCATTGTTTAACTTTAAAGAAATCTGTACCAACCTGTAAAAACAGCATAATGCTATACATTGCAGTAAGTCTAATTAAGGAAACTTATTGGTTGTTCTTGATGGTTTCAATTGTTTCTCTCAGTCATTACATTACAAAACACAAACTAAAGAAAAATAGGAAAAATAATGCACGGACACACTTAAGTACAAAAAACACCACTCACTATCCCCTTCCTATAACAGGGTTTTCACACGTTTTGATGAACATTTCAAAACATTTCAAAACCTGCCATGAACCAAAATCCCAATGTAGGCTCTCACTGAAATCTGAGGAACATAATAGCCTCTTTTACACCTTGACTCAACAATAATGTTGTGAAGAAGAAAACAACCTATTTGCTTTTTTTATTTTTTATTTTACACTGAACCTAATCTTGGAACCCACTGCCAACAATAAGCCTCCGGGAGTGAGGGGCAATATTTCTGGCTGATCTGGTGTTGCCAGCAGTTAAATTTATAAACCGATATCTGAATATGAACGCAGATACATTTAAGAAAGCTGATAAAAAGCTAACTCGTCATCAGGCTACAGCTGATGGGTTCTGAGATTGCATTCAGTCAATGTGCTCCACCTCTCCAAATGGACTGTTTTCCTGCCGCTCAGATGTCATTGATCAATAGTACTCGGACTACAGATGGAACTACAGATTACTTCTGACACCAAAATCTTGTTCTGTCACCTACAGAGTCTGCATGTAGATATCTGTTTATGGAGATTACACAGAACCAACCAGTGCGTGATTTTAGCATGCTGGCTTTCCCAACGCAAAAAGAGATTTCCGTACCTTTAAAACAGAATGGTGAGGAGAAATAACGGCGCAACATTGTGCCTGGTACAGGCTGTGTAAAAGGGGTTAATAAATAAGAATACAATAAAATACCAATAAGAGCAATATAATTATATTAGTTCTTTAACTTAAGGTCTTATCAATTGCCAGGCTAGCATGATTTCCCCTCCATACTTGCAACAGACAGATCAGAAGTAATACCATTGAGAAAAGTGTTTGTAATTAAAGTAAAGTGTTTTTGGATTCTTTAGCGAGATAATGAAGGGCACACCATATTTCAACATAGTTTATGTCTCTGCATTTCTGATACATATAAATATCTATTTAACATCATCTGGGGTTGGAGAACTTACCGGTTGTGGCTGTTTGCTCATGCCCTCTTCAACACTTGCTGACTGCACCATGATCCGAGGCAAAGTCTGCATCAGGAAAAGAATTTAAAAGATGTTCAGTTAATGGCAATTTAAACAAAACAATCTTAAATCTGTAAATGGGCGCTTAAGGCTTGTCAAGCAGATTTCAAGATGTAATCACGAGCAAGTTGGTGTCATTTCAGTGCAGTTCCACCTGGAGATTAGATATTAATATAAGCCTGTAGTTTTCCAAACCTGTTCATTATACAGTGTGCATGAAGTGGTGATTAGCTGCTGTGAGGGAATTATAAAGCTCAGGCTTCAGCATGATGGCAAGACAGAAACGGAGCCTGTGGGGAAAAAGTTAATCTACAATTGTAGAAAGATGACAGATACTGTAGGCTGAACATCGTGCTGTACTGTTTTCTCTGGCACCATCACAGAATACTAAACTGGGATAACAAACTAGGCCAGTTGGCCATCTGTCATAATATATTAGGACTCAGACACATTATTATTGTGTATAATCAGTTTAGCACATCAATATATTAGAAAGGAGAAAATATTTCATTTATTGTTGTGATCAGCAGTCAAGATGTTGATATGAAATGCAGAAAGTGCAATAAAAATATTTGTTCATCAGATCACTCAGACAGATAATCATGATAAACTGCTAAAACAATCAGGATAATTGCACTATAATTATAATTGCACCCAGAATCATTTATCCCTATTCAGTATTCTAATTCCCTCTTTGACACTCGATATGATCCCTCAGCTGATTCAATATTGTGTTTGATTTGCTTCTCAACATTTTTTTCTAGTTTCTGAAGAGGGTCTTATATCTTGAGATATTTTAAGATGTTGAATAAATCAAGACAATTGTTTGACTGTGTGCTTGGCAGACACAGTCCCAGGATATTAATCAGGAGGATTGTTTGACTCTCTGGCACCCCTGACATCACACTCTGAGGGAATTAACACTTCATTCTTTAAACTCTGATGATCAAGATTAGGCGGTTTGATTCGTGTTTCTTTGTGCTTTTGCTCTGAGCAGAACGACAACCTACGTGGACACTATGTCTATCATCAGAGAGCAGGTCAAACACATCTATTCTATCCCTCTGTGGCTCACAACAGCAAACCTGCAAATCAACACAACACATCAGGTTCACAAGAATGTAACAGATGCACATTGCGTTTTCATTTAACAGAAATCACCAGAGTTACTGCCTTGCCATTGTATGCCTCTGCAAATCAGTCAAATTGCAGTTACAGTTTACAATCCTATCTGTGAAAACATGGATGCTCCACACACATCTCACCTCCAGCAGCACAAAAGATCTATACAATCAGCACAGTTTCATGATTAATGTCACCACTTCAGCATCTGACCAAATGTCTCCCCTTCTGTTCCTAAGATAGGACACTGAGTAATGTGTTTTTGTAGAACATTATGATGTCACAGTGACCTTTTGGATATAAAATGTCATCACTTCATCATTTGATCCTATTAGACATTTGCGTGAAATTGTGTCAAAATTATTTGAGTTCTGGCCAAAAACATATTTTGTGAGGTCACAGTGACCTTGACATTCGACCACCAAATTCTGATCAATTTATTCTTGAGTCCATATGGATGTTTGTGCAAAATTAGAGGAAATTCTATCAAAGCCTTTTGAAGATATAGTGTTCACAGGATTGAGACACACGTAAGGTCAAAGTAACCTTGACCTTTGACCACCAAATCCTAATCAGTTTATCATTGACACAAAGTGAACGTTTGTGCCAAATTTGAAGAAATTCCCTCACGTTCACAAAACTAAGACAGATCCAAGGTCAAAGTGACCTTAAACTTTGACCACCAAATGTAATCAGTTCATCATTGAGTGCCATTGAACATTTGTGGCGCATTTGAAGAAATTCCTTCAAGGCGTTCTTGACATACTGCATTCATGAGTTAAACAATAAAACAGGTTTCACTTGTTAATTTGGGCAAATTGGACAATGACAGTGACAAAGAGAACTCCAAACTTTTGTTTTCTTTTTGTTTCTTTGTAATACATAACTTTGTTGTCCGGTACTTACCCATGGGATTCACAAGACTGACACGGATGGACAGATGGACAGATGGACAGACAGGCGGACATACGGACAGATGGACGGACAACCAGAAAACGTAATGCGTCTGGCCACGACTATTGCCAGCTCGGAGGCATTTTTAAAAAAAAAAAGGGATCAAGAAATGTAGCCAGCACATGAGAACACTGTTTATCTATCAGTCAGATCTGTTTAAAGTAGGGTTGCGACAGTATCAGACTTTCACGGTATGATATACATCTATATATATATATATATATATATATATATATATATATATATATATATGTGTATATATATATACGTCTCAGAAAATATCGCGGTTTCACGGCATTACGGTACCATGGTGTCACAGGATTATAATTATTATCAGTCAGAATTACCCTTAAAGGAATCAAAACAGAACGGTTATTTTTGGTTTGGTTTTATTACTATATTTGAAACTTGAAGCCATTTTTTAATGAAAGTATGTGTAAAACCAAAGTTGACATTTTCTGTCCAGATGTATTTTTTTGCCCCGATATTATAGATAAGCAAATGTACATAGTGCGATAACCATCAATTTTAATATCACGATATACCTTGAAACTGGTATATCGTTACAACCCTAGTTTTAAGTCTTTTGAGGTGTAACCAAATCAGGTCTTAAGACCTTGAGAGCAAGTTCATGTTCACATTACAAGTCATTATAGAGGACCTATCCACTGTGCTGACTGTTTTTCAGCCAGGTGTTTAGATCAGGGTCACAATCAACCACTCACCCAATTTATGAACACCCCCTGCTATTATTTGCAAAACGCGAAGCTTTTGTTTCTGTGTTGACCTTTTTCAAACATCTGTGGCAGGCATGGTGGAGTGAAGCGCTAATTAGAGCGATGGCCTCAAACAACGCACCAACAAAGCCCAGCGGGTTTTTATTCCAACCAAACACCAGGGCACGTGATTTCCCTGATTAGCCTCCCTCTGCGGCGTAAGGTGCTAATCAGTTGAATCAGATGCTGTAGTGTCTGGCTGCAGTGAAAAACTGTAGACTCCTGGGTCTCGATGGCACATGATTGGAGATCAGTGGATGCGGAGGTGGCGAAGGAGCGGGGGCGACGCGTCAGGGCGACAAGGTTCACCTGCTCCTAATTAACCCTCCTCAACACACAGTGTGCTTCTGTCTCAGTAGGAGCTGTTTGTGGAGCTTCTGCTCTGATCACAGACATTATACAGCACGTCAATCACTTGGTAGACACCAACTACATTTTTACTGTATGTGCTGATGGTTTTCGTCCTAAGCCAGGTACTCAAATAACCTGCTTTTAATTCAACACACATAATATCATGACTCAGTTAATTCTGAACACAGAGCCTAGAAAACTTCATTTTAAAGTTTACTGGAACATTTAAACTGTGTTTTCTGTAAAACCAGACAGTGCCAAAACACAATGATGTTTGGTATTCATTAAAAGGTTTGGTAAATATAGTAAGGTATACTTGACAAGAGCTTTGCATCAAAACTTTTAAAACATGATATGAGGTCTACACAAAAGCACACTTATTCGTTCCTTGTTTATGATGCAGTTTATCAGCTATTTTTGCAAACTTCTAAAAACCACTCATCGTAGGCACTGAGGCATTTATACACTTTATCTGTTTATTATTTGTGTTTCCATCTACATAAGCTCTGTTTCCATGGCAACAGAAGAAAAAGGACTAGCTGATTATGAGTAGAGGGGATATTTAGATTCAGGCTGCAATGACGCATATAAACTTTAAATCCCTGATAAGACAGCAAGCAGAATACAAGCTTAAATCCAGAACGCTGTGAGCTGACTGAATGAGTGTACCTGCTGATGGACAGCTGTCTGGTCTCTACTATCTTCCTTCCCACCAGGAAGCAGTGACTTCAGCAGCTTGGGTATGGCCTTCACTGGAGGGAGATAAGACGCAGCAAAGCCTGAATGCACTGATGGAGAGGACAGAGAAAAGAAGAGAAGAAGAGCAGGTTGCAAGAGCAGAGATGGAGAAAACAAGGGCAGGAGGAAGAAGGAAGGAAGGAAAAGATTATGTTTTTGAGGCAGGGAGGAGGGAAATTGAGAGATGTGTTGGCAAAGAAGAAAATGTGCTAAATTAAGATTCATAGCAAAAGGACAGATATAGTTTTCCACTGGCTACAGCAAAAACAGAGCTGATGACATCAAAAGCAGCAGAAAGGGAAAGATAATTCAAAGCCACAGAAAGAATCCATTAGAAGATAAAGGTTTAATCCGTTGTACCTGTCTCTGGGTTCAGGTTCTGGGATATGGAGCTGGGCAGTGTGCGTCTAGATGAAGACAGCACAAAAGAAAGGTCCTGGTGGCTCTCCCAGCCCTGCACACACAAGAGGCAGAAACCCAGAGGATCATACACATGTGGCTTTAATGAGCATCTCAGTACTCTGTGACCTTCAGCAGCCTCTGTTGGGGACCAGAAAAACTGCACACACTGAGAGATGTCCTCTCTCAGTGTTCTCTGTCTATTTCTGCCTTTTATCCATTACCTTTAGCTAACTATTTTTAACCATTTATCATTACCTTTAAGTAACTATTTCAACCATTTATCCATTACCTTTAGCTAACTATTTTAAACCATTTATCATTACCTTTAAGTAACTATTTCAACCATTTATCCATTACCTTTAGCTAACTATTTCAACCATTTATCCATTAGCTTTAGCTAACTATTGCAACCTTTTATCCATTACCTTTAGTCAACTATTTCAGTCATCTACCCATTACTTTTTGCTAACTCTTTCAACCTTTTATCCATTACCTTTAGTCAACTATTTCAACCTTTTATCCATTACCTCTAGCTAACAATTTCAACCTTTTATCCATTGCCTTTAGCTAACTATTTCAACCATTTATCCATTACCTTTGGCTAACTATTTCAACCATTTATCCACTGCCTTTAGCTAACTATTTCAACCATTTATCTATTACCTTTAGCTAACTATTGCAACCTTTTATCCATTACCTTTAGCCAACTATTTCAATCATCTACCCATTACTTTTTGCTAACTCTTTCAACCTTTTATCCATTACCTTTAGCTAACAATTTCAACCTTTTATTGATTGCCTTTTCCTAACTATTCCAACCATTTATCTATTACGTTTAGCTAAATATTTCAACCATTTATCCATAACCTTAAGCTAACTATTTCAACCTTTTATTCATTACCTTTTCCTAACTATTTCAACCATTTATCCATTACCTTTAGCTAACTATATCAATATCTTATTATTACTTTTATCAAACTATTTCAATGGTCTATCCATTACCTTTAGCTAACTATCCCTACCTTTTATACATAACTTTTAGCTAACCAACCATTTATCCATTACTTTTAACTAACTATACTTAGATGATACTATATTATTGGTTGTAATTTCTGTCTTTAAGTTATATATAAAAAAAAAAGAGAAAAAAATTCATGCTCTCACAGCCCAACTGGGGGGTATCATATAACAGGGCTCCCACTCCCCTGTAAAGCCCCAGTTACAAAGAAAGAAAGTGACAAAGAAGCTACTCTACCATTTCTGTTAACAAATCTTGCTAAACCTGCAATGTTCTTACTGCTGTTAGACTCTATGACTCCTGTTTCCTGAACATGGGATGGGGTGCATCAGGGTTAGGCTGACCTCAGCACCACCTGTATCATACTCTCTTGAGAGAAACCCAAGCAGCGGCTGCACTCTGCTGAGTCTGCCCAGTGCCCAGTGCCCAGTGACAGCGGTAGAGGTTTGCGGTGGCTCAGCCCAAGTGGCAGGTGGACAACAACAAGCACATTAACCGTCATTTCTGTAAGGAAGAGGACCCTGCTCTCTTCTCCTGAGACAACGAAGTGCCAGCAGCCCAACACTACCCACTGGACAACCAAGATTTCACCATGGGCCTCCTTGCCCAGCCCTGTGGTAGGCCTCGCCCATGTGTCCTCCTCCCTAGGATTGGATCCATCTTTGACTATTTGCAGCATGAATGGACCTCTCCACTGAGCGCCAAACCCTGGTGTACAGCCCTTAATCCACTGCCGAGGGCTGAAAGTGAGACAAAGGAGTGCTCCCCCATGAGATCAGGGTTTGCCTCATCTGCTCCACCTCCCTCTGGCCCGGCCAAGGTCGGCTGTTGCTTTCATCTGAGAAAGACAGGGTCTGGATTCTTCAACTGCTGTTACGCCAGTGGCAATCACTAGGTTGTTACTGAAATAACAACAGTTGCAGAAGCCAGACCATGTCTCAATCAGTATGGTCTTCCTGGCAGGATTCCTGGACCGGCTGACCCACCAAGGACCAAGCTTAACATGGCAGGAATCACAGAGACCCAGACTACAGCAGACACTCTACTTTGGATTTCCCAGGAAATTTCACTATTTTTGCTGCTCAGATGGGACACAGACATCTTTGGCTGGGCTTGTCCTCCCTGAAGCACAAGGAGTAGCACTCCTTCTTCAATGCTCCCATCTCCACTAAGTCGCTCTTCTGCCCCAACATACAGGATATGTTAGCTACGTTAGAGACTATCAAGAAGCTTCCCTCGAACTAGCCCTGCTCAGCCACTACTGCATCCCCTGTCCCTATGAACACGGCCAAGGTGGCAGTGTTTTGGTTTAAATTTGCGCTACATTTGGATGGGAACCCAACTAGCGTCGACAGAGGGTCAGTGGAACTGTGTCAGAATCCATCATTCCAGGTTACGGTCATTACCTCCTCATTTAGGTTGAGGGTATCTGCTGAACGGCTTTCTGCCCCTCTCCTTATGCAGACATAGAGGAGGAGCGCCTCCACACCTTGTCCTCTGTGCATGCATTTTGTTGTTATGTGGAGTGCATGATGGCTTTCAGGCAGTCTGACCAGCTGTTTGTCAGCCACAGCAGTCGGGCTTAAGAAGCCCCTTTGTCTGCGCAGCAACTCGCTTGCTGGTCTTGCAATACAGTCCACAAGGGTTATGAAGTAGTGGATCTCACTCCTCCAGGGAGCCTGAGGTCACATTTCACTAGGGACATCACGTCCTCCATTGTGCTCTTTGGGAATGTCTCAGTGGAAGACATCTGTTTGCCCACCTCTTTGTCTAGAGCAGACTTAGGCATTGGATAGCAACTAGCTTTGCTTGCACTGTTGTAGTCTGGTACAGGCAGGTGATGCTCGGCCGCCGGACTGTTTTCGTTCTTTCTTTGGGTTTCAGACTAGTGCTGGTTCGGGCCTAGCTGGGAGTCAACTCATCCCTAAAGCCTTTGTCAAGGCTTTAACCAATAGCAAAGCCAGAAGGTGGAATACATGATAAATAGAAATAGTAGTTACTTGGATGTAACTACAGTGCATGGCCCTCTAGCCACAAGCCCAGCTAGTCCTAGCAGTTGTTGCTGAGTCGCAAAGGAAGATGAACAATGCATGCACTGGGGCTTTATAGGGGGGCAGGTGCTGTGTATAGACCCTTTTACTGTTTGTAAACAGTATGATGGTTTTTGGTGGGGGGAGCTTAGCTGGAGGCAAAACAATTCTCCACAGACATTAGCTAGCACTAGCTAGCAAGTTAGGTTAGCTTGTTTTCGACAATGGAGGAAGACGATGCAAGTGGTGCATTCTGAAATACTCATTGTATGTGAGTGCAGTCTGGCACAAACTGGACTGTTTATAATTTCAGAGCCCTGTTGGAATGTACCATTCGGTTATTCAGCACACTACACTCTCGGAGTGGCAGAGCGCACTCTGAGCACTCTGTCTGAGGAGACGGAGCAACAGAGCGCTGAAAGGAGTGACTGTGTGATTAACTTAACCATTCATTAATTCAAACAGAAATATAACGCTCCATTTCTTCAACCAATAGGGATTCATTTAGTATAGAGCGTCACACTGAATTTATGAATGCACCATTTCAGGTCACTCACTCTCCTGGACCACGAGTGTTACTTGAAAAAGTAAACCCTGACCAACGGGACCAGATTGGCTGGCCTGTATGCTCTCACTCAGTGGACAGGATTGCTGAAGGTGGGATGGCTGGCTTTGTGGTTGATTACTATGACAATTATACAAAGGAGGACAACAATCAAACAATTTCCTCCAGTTTGTTTTGCCATTGAAGCTAACATTAGCTAGTGCCCTAAGAGGTTAGCTTTATGGAGAAATCTCCGTAAATATTCCTCTTAATACCTCCCCAATTTCTGATTAGGTGGACATGATAACCCTTCATGCACATGATGTTATTCATCCCTACAACATTAAATACTTTTTCCCTAACCTCATATGAAGTGTGTGCTGCACATGCGAGCATTTTTGATGATTGTCTCCAGTCCTGTTTTGCCTCCAGCTAGGGCTGGGCGATATGGACAAAAATTGATATCCCGGTATTTTCAGGCTGAATGGTGATACACGATATATATCCTGGTATTTTCTACAAAGTGGGCTACATGTTCAGTTGCAAGCTGATCCACGACTAAAGTCCCCTGTTATTTTTGCTGCATGTGTTTTTTTCCACAGCAGGGCAGGTAAAAGAAGTTTACCCGTTGGAGGTGAGCTGTTTGCAGAGGTACAGTAAGAGCCTGTTGTCTGCAGCTCTTCATCACACATCTCACTGTTACTGCTTTTACTCATCCTCCCTGCCGTATTATTAGACTTGTCTTAATTTAAGAAAAGCCGCTAATACAGTTCAGCTAATTCTGTAATAAACATATTTTAATTCCTATAAGGTCTTAAAAATGAAAGTCCCCCGTTATTTTGTTATGTAAAAGCTTTTATTGTGAAGCAGCAAAATAAGGAAATATGGAGTTTTTCGAGCAGCAACTTCACACAACTTCTAATACGGAGATTCAGTTAGAAGCTACAAAAGTACTGAGAGCTGAACACAGAGAGACTTTAAAAAACATTTCTCTCTGGTCTCCTGTAGACAGAGGTGAGGAGAGTCTCCCAACACACGGCTTGTTTGAGGGGGAAGAGCAGGGAGAAGCGGGGAGAAGCGGGGTTCGCTGTGGTCAACTAGACGCCACTGCTACCCGCTTGATGGTGGCCGGCCCAGCTTTTGGATTTATTCCGCAGAAGGAGTAGATGCTCAGCTCGCACTGGGCATCTAAACTGATAACGGAAGCACATTACACACAAAACACAACAAATCTGCGCTTGGCCGGACGCGGCTAAAAAGTTATTTTATTTTATATACTTTTATTAATCCCCCTGAGGGGAAATTCAATTTTTTCACTCTTTTGTCATTAACACACAGGTCTGAAAGACACACACATGCACAAACAGGAGGGAAAGGACCACAGTATTATGTGTGCTACTGCTGTAACTTCATCCATCTCACAGACTGATTTAGCGTAGCTTATGCAACATATAGACTGATGTCACACTGTAGACTAATGAACAGACATTAAACAGAGGAGCAGCTCTGTGTCTCTCTGAGTGTTAATGGAGAACCTGCAAGTGAGTGAGAGGGGCGGAGCTGTACGGAGAGTGTGAGAGAGGAGAGGTGCACACTGGTGTGCATTATGTGGCGCAACTTGACCCTATATCAATATAAACGGTATTGTCTAAATCTATATCTTGCTTGAAAATATATTGGTATATTGTAACATACCGATATACCGCCCAGCCCTACCTCCAGCTAATAAAATGAAGTCATTGTGATGTCTGTCCTAAAAGTGTCTATAAGCTACCCCCAGATTGGGTGGTGAGTTTATCAATTTTCCCAGGTGCCAAGGCAGAGCCTCAAGAAGGTAAACCAAAAGCGAGGCCTGTAAAGGGCTACGCATAGTCATTGAACTGGAGTTGCAGTCAGTCAATGACTACTTTTTACAAAATCAAATCAAAATCAAATCATCATGTAACCCCTCAGGCTCATATTTTGGCTCCTTGAGGAGTCTTGTCCTATAGTTGTTAACCACAGGACATGACACAATTAAAACAAATATTTAGGCTTTGGTGAGATGCTAATTTTGGTTGGGTTTTGAAGCCTAAGAATTTATCTGAACAAATCAAATAGAGCATCAGAGAAAGATAAAAAATAAAAAATCTATGTAAATTCTGAACATGGTCATGCATCATTTATGTAGGCTGACTTCATTCTGTTAAATCTGTCATTTATATTATGGAGACAATCTTCTGAGATAAGGAAAACAACAAAAACACAAAATCCATATGAAAAACAGAACTGAAAGACTGAGACATGATGAACATATATATAGAAATGACAGGATTAGTAGACAGGGTTTATGCATCTCACCTTGAAATCATTGAGTCTATGAGTGGAGGAGTAGAGATCCAGACTGCTGGCTGACAGCTGGTTAAAGGGTTAGAAGGTTAGAGCCACGGTGGTAGTGAGACAGGTAGAAACCAGAGAGACCGTTTTAAAACCAGTGAGACAGGATAACACTCGGGAGACATGAAGGAACAAAACCTGAACCCCAGAATATAAACAAGCCTAAAATAATTGACTCTATCTTGTGGTTAGCATTAAGAAAAGTTGTGAACACACACCAGTGAAGTTCAGTGTGGTTAGAAAATATTGAGTTAAGTTCATGTCAGTGATCTAAGAAGTAGAGTATGACAACACAAGCTAACAAGGTTATTGCCTTTGAGGTTATTGGACAGGTTCCATATCTTGAGCTACTATCCAATAAGGCCATAAACACCCTATGTCAAAAGAGCCTGAACTATTCCTTCAATGTTTGGGTCATTGAAGAAACTTCTCTTACCTGGTTGATGTTTGGAGAGCTCAGGCAGCGTCTGGGAGCTTTCCCTCTGACTGCCAGCTGTTCCCTCACAGCCACCTCCTACACACACATACACAAATGTGTTTTGTAGCATTATAGAGTAATTTATGGAGACACTATCAATCAGTTCCTCTGTTTAGATGCTTTGTATTCTGTGGATTAATTAGATGCATTTGTTTCTGTTTTTGGCAGGGTAAAATGTTCCAGTTCTGGCTCTGGATGACATTTTCCAAAACTGCATAAAGAGCGAAAAAGACAATGAGGATTTAATGTGCTCATGCGTCAGAGAAATATCAATCAGAGGAACACTGTTAAATGAGAGACTGGTCAGACGTTTAGCTATTCTGAGTGAAGGAAATGATGCTGAATACCGTGTGATTGAATGTTGTTTTGATGTTTGGAGATCCATATAAAATCTACAAAGATTAGACTCTCATCTCAGGTGTTCATCAACTATATTTCCTGACCTGTCGAAGTCTGTCCAGCGTGAGGATGTTCTCCACAGCCAGGACGCTGCGGAGGTATTTCTCTATGGCTGCCTCACTGTCAGCTGACTGGTCATCCTCAGCGCTGGCAGCCAGCCTGGCCAACATCTCCCTGTCCTCTGGGCCATGGATGTCCTGTGGGAGCAGGGAGACAGTGTGAGGGGCAGTGTATTACTTAATGCCAGCTCCTTATTCACCCTGCTCAGGGTTCAGTTATTTACATTATCCTGCCTATCACAGCATAACATTTAGCATCCCTGACAAAATGTAAATGTACAGCTCAAAGGTTTTATTACAGGCCACAGAATTCCTCTCTGGTTCATTATTTAGAAAACACAGACGGTAGCCAGTTAGCTTTAAGTATCCAACAGTGCTGTGTAAAAAAAAAATGTAAAGGCCTACATGCATAAAACATGTTATTGTAGATGAATTTAACCAGAATTACTGCCTCTGCGAACCAGTCAAGTTGCAGTTACAGTTAACATCTATGTTTGTCCAGATTCATACTGTATGTAGCCTTGACAGCTGACAATGCTTCAAATATAAATGTGCCTGCAAAGAAGCTACATATTTGAAAACATGAAAACTTCACAGACATCTTCCCCTGGACAACACAGCACAATCAGCACAGTTTCAAGGTGGACACGAAAGATTAGTTTCACTAATTCAGTATCTGACCAAATATTTCCCCTCTGTTCCTGCGTTATGGTGTTGAGTAATGGCCAGAAAATGTTTTTTGCCAAACATTATGATGTCACAATGAAGTTGACCTTTGAGCTTTTGGATATGAAATATCATCATTTCAACATTTTTATGCCATTAGACATTTGTGTGAAATTTTGTCATAATTAGCAAATTAATTCTTGGGTTATGGCCAATAACATGTTTTGTGAGGTCACAGTGACCTATACTTTCGACCTCTTACCACCAAATTCCAATCAGGTCATCCTTGGGTCTAAGTAGATGTTTGTGCCAAATTTGAGGAAATTCCCTCAAGGCCTTCTTGTCATATGGCATTTATAAGAGTGCAAGGTCACAATGACATTGACCCTTGACTACTAAATTCTAATCAGTGCATTCTTGAGTCTAAGTGGACGTTTGTGCCAAATTTGAGGATATTTCTTTAAGGTGTTCTTGAGATACCGCCTTCACGAGAATGGGATGGACAACGTGAAAACATATCACTCACTACTCACCACATAGTCCACTATATAGTGAGTTTGCCATTTTGTAATGCTGTATAGTTTTATAGTGGAAATTATCATACTCTTTATAGTGGACTCAAAGTATCCCACAGTGCACCGTAACAAGTAGTGTACAACTAATGGCCACTCACCGAGCAATATATCCCATCATGCACTGCCCCAAAGGAATGGACAGACTATATGGGACGGACACCAAGACGGACGACGGGAGAGAGAGCAACTGGATTACAACCTGCTGTACATGTTTAACTTATAAAGACATGTTGAAGTTTGTTTTACCAGTTTCTCTGCCATGTAATAAACTGTCAATTTAATGTGTAGCTGTCAGTCCTCATAGAGATCAAAACAAATCAGCAACTTATCTTCTCTAGTGCTTAACAGTTACTGTACAGAATAGGGCTGATAGGGCTAGCTAATGATAGCAAGCTGGGTCGCTACTAACTCTAATTTGTGCTGTAATGGTGTAATGCATACATTATACATTAAATTCACAAGTTATTACATGACTGACTGATAAAACAAACTTTAAATCAACAAAGGTTTAACTGAAAATTACTTACATTAGTAGGACAGGTTGCAATCGCACTGCTCTCTCTCCTCTTCTCTGTCTGCCAGTGTAACGTCATTAATAGGCCTATGTTTAATGTGTGCAGAGCAGCGCATCACAACACAACACAACACAAACTGCCACACAGTAGTTCTTTGTAATATTGTTTATTAATTTGGGAAAATACGCTCAGTATAATTTCATGTATTTATCATTAATATGCATGACAGTATTTGTTTTGGGTGGTTCACCAGCCAACGTTGATATGGCATGTCTTAAACTGTACAACAGCAATAATGTAACTAGGGAATGCAATGTCTGAAGACGGACAATTGCAGTGTGCGAATGCTCCATGCTGAATAGCTGACACTACACTGCAATTCTTGGGTAAATGTGTATGAATATCATTGAATAGTTGAATGACACCAATACTGTGGAATATTTCAATGTTTTTGAAAGGCTGACGTTACACTGCAATGATGGCTTAAAGCTACTCTTACCTTTCTTGCATTTTACACAGCACTTAAAAAAATTTGAACATCCACAACTCCCGCCTCCCTACAAAGTCCCATTCCCCTCCTCCTGCAACTCCATCTCCCTCCAAAGGCCTACTCCCCCCTCCTCCATTACGTCCTCATTACGTCTATGATAGACGTAGGCGTTGGCAAGGCAACCTTAGATACACGGAAGAAGAGAGCGGGTGTAACGTTACAACCAAGACAGTCAAATGCAACCCCGGAGTTTTAAAACTCAACCAGAGTCAGTGATGACTGATGAGTTTTAGAATAAGGTTACAGTGCTAACATTAGATAGCAGCGTTAACATTACTAGTAAGTGGAAACACATAAGGAAGATAACGTTCATGTTTCAGAGGCTACGCTACAGTAGGCTAATGTTAGCCATTAGTAACTGGATGCTGTGTTGTCATATATAACATTATATGTTATATTAGAAGCAAACTAAGCATAACGTTACCTGTCCTGCACAGTCAAACGCAACCCTGGAGTTTTGAAACTTATCTGGGGTCCGTGATGACTGATGAGTTTTATAATATAACATAAACACTTACGTTAGATAGTACTGGTGACTGCCAACAAACAAGGAAGATAATACAGAGGTTACGCGAGCGGTTACGTCAGTCGGAGGCCTCCACGTGGGGAAGACAACAGGACGCTCGGCCAATTAGATCCCTTTTAACTCTGAGCAATCATTGCATTCGGACCGAATGCAATGATTGCTCAGAGTTTTCTTAGAACTATATGAGAATGGTATAATTATGAGTTTTTATCTCTGGTGGAATTCACTTACATTTCAGTGTGCCATCAGCTTATTAATAGCATTTTAACTTAAACAAAGAAAAGCTAAAATTTCCGGAAAAAGGTAAGTGTTGCTTTAAATGTATAAGAAGAAGGTTAAGTGATAGGAATAGTTGTAAAAGTTAAAAGGGATCTAATTGGTTTGTGGAGTCAAAATGGTTGCAGGTTAGATAAGTGGTACCACAAGCTGTTTTCCAGAAATTTCTCTTCTCAGTTTACATAGGAGTAAATGAGGGGAAAATTTGACTCTCCCTTCACTTGGTGGCTTAATGAGCCAAATGTGTACGTGTCTTTGATTCCTTAGTAAGATTTCTGCAACCAGCACAAATTTTCCTCTGTTTTGATGTATAAATTGTGTGTGTAGAATGAAAACTGTGGGCAGGACAGGGAGTTTGAGAGAAATTTTTAGGAAAATTTTAGAGCCCCTCTGCACTCTAGCTGTGATGTCACACACTCCAGCTCTAAAACATTCTGCCCTTTAGAAACCCACTATAAAACCCGAAGAGGGCATTTTTACCATGCTCCAAACAAGTCTGAATGTTTCAAAGTTTGAAGGAGATTTGAAAGTTGAATACATGCCGGAATGCACGAAAAATGAAGTTTCTATGTGAATGTATGAATGAGAAGATAGGAATTGAAAATGCTTTAAAAAACTTGAACTTGTCAAGTTTGAATATTCCTAACATTCATTTGAATGGGGAAAATTTCCCAAAAAAACGCTGAATATTTCGGAAAGCATGAATGTTATGAATAAGAAAAATACAAGCAAGCATGTCCTAATTTAGCAGAATATTTTGATGTTTTAATGGAGTTTCTATGTTGAAAAATGTGAAAGGAGTGAGGCAGCAAAAAACATAGCGGAATATAAAGACAATGACAAAGATTCGGAAGAACATATGGGTGTGAATGCTTTCGCATTCACACCCAGTTAACAGCGCTGAGGAAATGACCTGAGTAGTGTCCAAAAGTGTTTTTTAATGTTGCAGATCAGCTCACTATATAGTGCTCTACATAGAACTCCCTATATAATAAAGTAGGAAGTAGTGAATGAATCAATGATTTCAGACACAGCTATCACTGAAGCAGAGGCTTAAAAACCCATGGCTGCAAGATAAGCACACCCTGTTCTTAAAAGGGGGTTAGGTTATCAATTAAAAACTTTTTTAAAACCATGCTTCACTTATAACTATGGGTAAACTGACAGTGGCATGCACAAGTCACATCTTTTGTTTTATTCTATTTTCTTTCAAACAATTAACTTTGTGCTCTGGTACTTACCCCTGGGATGTTGGAAACGATTTCAAAGGTGACTCCGCAGCCAGGGATGGTGCTGCGCTGAGACATTCTCTTCAGCAGGCTCTGAGCAAAACCCTGCAACACAAACACACAACCACATTTTCTAAAATCAACAAATCTCTGTATTAGCAGATGTGAATATATCAGGGTGAAAGCAAACACGCTAATATGTCAGCTTGCTCCAACCATCATGCCTTGGGGCCACCCACCTGTCTCCCTGTGACGTTCACGCAGATGCGTTTCCTGAGTACCAGCTGCATGTGGGCGGGGTGGCTCAGCTGAACCACTACCCTGACTGTCAGGTAGACTCTCTGGTCAGCCGACGTTACACAGCTCAGCTGGGGGCACTCATGGACTGTAGAGTCCCAAGAGGCCTCCACCTTCACCTGAAACACATTAAAAAACATGGAAACAAATGGCTAAAAGATTCCCTCCATCTGCTATTAGGTGGTACATTTGGGATTTGCTAGAAAAAATAGAGAGACAAGATGTAAGAGGGAAACTCACAGATCCACAGTCAGAATATCGTTGGTAACCTTACCACTGAATCGTAGTGTTTAACAATATGAAGGTCAAAGAAGTCGTCGTCCTCCTCCCCACTGAGCAGTGCATCAAGCCCACCGGCCAATGGGGCTGAGAGACTGGCTTGGAAATCATCAGCTGCAGGTAAAAGAGACAGAATAAAGAGAAAGACAGAAAGACAGCAGACTCAACAGTTATCAAGACAGCAGAGGATTCTGCCTAATTAAAGACAGAAAAAGACGATGAGGAACGACATACCACTGAGATCCAGGAACAGGACAGGAATGTGTGTTTCCATTCCAGGGACAGGAACCCTGTGGAGAAACAGCACCGTCAGCATACTCACCAAACACCTAGTCCATGATACAGACGGGCAGACAGATATCTCAATCCTTAGTTACAAAATAGCTGTCTCAAACATCACCAGGCACTTAACATTCAACTACGTGGATCTGATAAGTGGAAGTTTAAGACAAAACATTAGAAAGTCTAGCTTCTCTTTAATCACCAAACATCTCTAACCAGGGCTCAACAAAATAAGAGCATTACACTTTTACATGAATTTGCTAATAATTAGCTGTCAACCATTTTTAACATAAGCAGTCATTTGAGCAGTTATATGACAGATTCAGTGTTCACAAAGCTGTCAAGCACAGTTCAGTGTAGATATTAATGAGGTATTGATGGTGTGGTAGTGTTCGTTTGTTTGGATTATGATCAGTTGTGATGGGAAAACTACATGAATTTTTGTAGTATTCACATGATTTCGTTCAGTAGGAGAAGTTTGCTTGCTTTCAATTTTACTGAAGTAAGAATACATTAGTGCTTTTATGTACTCAAAGCGTAACTTCACCCTCAGGTTTGAGCCTAACTCTACCCACTGCATCATTTTGAAAAATGCTAAATGAAAAGTGGGCAGGGGGCTGAGAGGAGAGGTAGAGTGGGGAGGGGAGGGGGATGTGTGAGAAAGGAGTTCATAAGACAGTGTTAACATTCTTTTGTAACATAAATTCCACAACAAAGAAAAGTCTCTACCGCTTAACTCTGTCAGAATTGGTAAATGGTTTTCTGTCTCTATACGTCAGTCCTGTTATAGTCTGGCAACCTGTCCAGGGTGTACCCTGCCTCTCGTCCAAAGTCAGCTGGGATAGGCTCCAGCCCTCCGTGACCTTGAATAGGACAACTGGTTTTGGAGAATGAATGAATGAATGAATGAATGAATGAATGAATGAATGAATGAATGAATGAATTAATGAATTAATGAACGAAGAGCATTTGCTTGAAACGTCACGTGTGAATGTGCTAATAATTTGCATTTAAGGAAGCTACAGTGTGCAAACCTTCGTTTCATCACAGTCGCATCATTTAGTTTACAGTGCCTCTTTAACAAGAATTCAAGGTAAAATTACGGATTACGCAGAGTGGATTGAGAGTGTTATATCACATATATTATTGAATATACTCTGTGTGGTTCCATTTGAATGGTATAGCTGGTCGAGGTGGAGTAAGGCTGAGCCCAGCCATCCTACAGAGATAATTAATAATTTTGACTGTTTGTATCTGCGATTTCACTCTTTCGGTCACTATGCAAAGCTCATGACCATAGGTGAAGGTTGGGATGTAGATGGACCAGTAAATTGAAAGCTTTGTCTTTCAGCTCAGCTCTCTCTTCACCACAATAGTTCGGGGCAGCACCTGCATCACTGCTGACACTGCACCGAACTGCAGATCGATCTCACACTCCATTACCCTCACTCGTGAGCAAGATACCCCAAGATACTTGAACTCCTTTAGTTGAGGCAGTAACTCTCTCCCAGCATTTATAATATTCTCCTCAGAAAGGTGTCCAATCAATCAATCAATTTTATTTATAGAGCCCAATATCACAAATCACAATTTGCCTCACAGGGCTTTACAGCATACGACATCCTTCTGTCCTTTGGACCCTCACAGCAGATAAGGAAAAACTCCCCAAAAAAAACCCTTTAACGGGGAAGTCCAAGTGTAAAGTAGTATAAAATGGAAATAAAGTACAAGTATCTTTGCAGTTAAAATGTAGTTAATTGTAATAAAAGTTGATTGATTCCCACCACTGCTGAATTTCAAACCACAGATATTTGCAAAATAGTTCCAGGGGGTGAATGGGAAGCATTGTGTTTTAAAGCCAACACCTCCTAGAAAATAATATAAAATTAATAAAAAAATTCTGTTACAATTAATTTCCCTTCACCCACACACACCTTTCCACTGGTGCTCCAGGGATGCCACTGCCAGCTGACGGCACCAGAACAGCATTGCGTTCTTCTGTGAGCGTCAGACGACACTCCAGCAGCTGGGACTCCCTTTCAACATCATCCTCCGACTTATCTATGTGCACGTACACAGGTGAACAAACACAGAGAAGTACAGACCTCAGAAACACTATCAATGCACATAAAAATACATACATTGTTTACCTCTTTCTGATCTTAAAGGTGGAGGGTTTACTGTCTTTTGCATGTAAAGATTTTTTAACAAATATTATCATAGAGATTACTATTATCTTCATTATTTTAAGTTTCATTTTGATTTTGATAACCTGCAATATCATTATAAGAAAAATATTCTTACTAATTTCATACTGTTTGCAGCAGAGATGTTGACTTGAGTCACATTACTTGGACTTGAATCACATGACTTGGGCTGGAGTCAGATTTGAGTTAGAAATTTGATAACTTAGGACTTAACAAAAAAAACAAAAAAAACAAAAAAAACTTGACTTGTGACTTCATTTGGACTTGAGCCTTTTGACTTACTTACTTGATACCTTCCTCCAAGTCCAAAGATTAAAAAGTATGTTTTCTCGAAAGTGTTTCAGATTTTAATTCACTTCTATTAATTTCTTGGATCAACTCATGTAAATGCTATTCAATCCAGCAAGTCAACACTTATTTCACCAGATCCACTTTTTTAAACCAAGATCCCAGGTTTAGTTATAAAGCGCCAGCTGGACAAAAATCATACCAAAGATAATTGCGGTCACAGACAAAAACTACACATTGGTCAACAAAAAATAAATTGCAGTAAACAAAATGCGCACTTTCAAAATTATAGACATAAGGACGAGTGTCAACAACTTTCAGCTTTGTTTGACAAAGAACAGTAAGTCAATCTAAGTGCTAATATCGTAGGCAATTGGATTTGCTTGCGTTTCTTGAAGACGTTTTGCCTCTCATCCAAGAAGCTTCTTCAGTTCTAAAAGACTGGTACAGAGTTGCAGGCTATAAACCCTGTGTGGGTGGGAACCCTTGCAGGGTCGTAGGGGTCATGTGAGCTCTTAGTTTCAGAGTCGTTAAGGTCATAATGTGAGCCACTGACCCACCTGGCCACCATGTGAGTCGTTAGGGTCACCACCAAGATGTAAGACTGAACGGTATTGTAGGTCCTTCCTGCCAGCTGCCATCAAGCTCTTTAATGTGCAATGTGTTTGATGTGCAATTAGTGTGAAATAACTTCTTGATCCTTCTATGTGCAATAACTCCAGCACTTTAGCATTTATCCTATTTATTTAATCTATCAGTACATTATTTTTTATTTATTTGTTTTTATTTATACTTTTAGTAGTAATTAGTTTTTTTAGGCATTGTCTATTTTTTTAGCTTAATTTTATATTATACTAAACCTGTTATGTAGATAGATCTGTGTTTCTATTTTTCTGTGTGCAATGAATGAGTGAATGTATGATGCTGCTGTAATATTGCAATTTCCTGCCAAGGATTATTAAAGTATCTGTCTGTCTAATTTCTATAAGAAATTCTTATAATGAAGACATTTTCTTTAAATTTCACCTTAAAGTTAAGACTAGGTCGTATTACTACTGGGTGTCCAGTGGAATGTATCATACCTAGCAACAAGGTAAACCACATCTCCTCACTAAGATAAAAAATTCTGTCCCTTCCCTGCTCAAAGTTGCTCTAAGAATAATCCTAAATTAGGGCCTGTGTCCACAACGCATTTTTTTCTCAGCAGCAATTTTTTCAATTGTTCCCAATGAAGAGAGAACGGATATGACCGAAGGCAGCTGCCTAGAGAAAAGGTGCCACGCCCATCATCTTTCTTTGGAGCTCTTCACCTTTTTTGTGCAGCTGCTCTTAATGCTCTAAGTTAAAAATCTCTGAACTTTCCAGAAAGGTGCCAAGCTGATTTTTTGGTAGCAGACTGGCCGGTGGACACTGGATGTTGCAGGTTAAATTCGTGCTTTTATCACCATTCATTTTGTAAGCTTCATGTTGACCACTGTTAATGTGGTGTTACATTAGCTACTTAGCTAACGTCAGTGTCAAGATATTGTTGGCACAGAAACATACCAGCAGGTCATTCAAATTTATTTTGAAGCGTTGAGATGAAGTGCTTTCTGCTGAAGAAAAACGTGTGGACACAGGCCCTTACTCCTAAGCTCAGCCCCTTGTTTCTAGTATACTGTAGCTACTTACAAGTTGTCACAACCTGGAGCTGTGACCCCTGCAAACCATGAAAACCTCCTGTTAGTGAAAGAGTCAGTGTTCCTCTGTAGACATCAGTAGCTCCACACTTATGATCACTGTCAGCTAAAACCCTAATCAATCAGTCATCACTGAGCACTCCCAACTATTCATATGTGTGGGTGAATGGGGAAGGATGTGAGAAAGAATCTATATTTGCCTCACTGTGGCTTTATTTCAACGCTGACTTGAACTGTACATCACTGCCACTGAGTTATGACAAATGAATGATGGAAAGTAGTACTTGTGCTGGAAAATTATACAGTGGGAAATACATTTTAACACACTGAATGTGAGGAGGGAAAAATTAAGTACCAGCTGATCTTTCAAAGCTGAATTACACTGAGCAGTGGGAGGAAATGACACCTTACCACAAAAAGTGCACACTGACAAGAAAATAGATGAGTGAAAATATTGCCGCTATCAATCACTTCTGTGTCCATACCGGATTTGGGCTCAGAAAATGCTCATATTTGTTTTGTTTTGTTTCTTTGTTGATGTCTTTTTGCATTTCATATGCTCCACAGTTGTACCTGGTTTGCAAACTATCTTCTGAAGCTGCTGATCCAGATACTCCTGTCTCTGAGTAAGTGTGACCAGCCACTGTTCCCTCATCCTCTCCAGGTCCACCTCCTACACACACACAGACACACGCACACACAGACACACGCACACACACACACACGTACACACACACCCACACACACACACACACACACACACACACACACACACACACACACAGACACACACACAGACAAAGGCAAGGATACACATACACATCTGTTGATGTTGCTGTCTGCATAAGAGAATCACTCCCAAAGTCGCTACTTGCCATGTTTTTTCTGTAAGCCTTTCAGGCGATATGAGCAAACTATCATGCTCTTTATATGTGATCTACTTACTTGGTAGCTGTCCATTTCTTCATCACCACCCTGAAATTTAAATTGAGAGCGAAACAGAGAGTCAACAAAGAGTGAAACAACAGATAAAAACATTGCTTATTAAGTTAGAATAGGGGGAGTCACTCATTCCTACACACAAATTAAGCATGAAAACAAACGATCTAGGTCATTTCATTTCCATAAAATCTCTTCAACAAAATTTTGTGATTATATGTCTTCCTCACCCACTGTGGTTCACTGCCTTTGGAGAGATGAGTCCGTTGAATCTTGACATCGCCGATGGACACAGAGAGGATGGAGGCGGTGATGAGAGGCATGGTGCCTGAGTCTGGTACTGGACGCACCTCCACCTTGACCCGACGGGACTGACCCTGGAGGTAAAGAGTTATACGAGAGGATAGTTATAGTCACACTTCTATAAATTCATGATTCATGAAAATCAAATCAGATATGGAAATGGCAGCCACATTGTCATGGGACCAGACAAAAAGCAACAAGTAGGATCATCATAAAGCTGGGGTAGCCAGTTTTATATTGCCGTCAATGGGCAAAAATCCCATAATAAACTTTGACATATTGTAATTCAAGTGGTCTGAAAGAACACTGCCTTCCTATTGGCTGTTCTACAAGGGCAGGTGAATGTGCACGTCCCCCGAGATGGTGAAAACCTGATTCAATAGCAGAGAATCTCTCAGAAAAAAGTTGCTATTCCAACATTGCCAATGACAGTCTACACTGCAAAGCAACCCAAAAAAGGAAGAAGGACTTATAAACATTTTCTGTTGCTGCTATTACAAAGGTTAGACCTGGCACTGATGCTGTAGCACCCTGCGCCGATGGGTTTGCATTGGCGAGGCATCATTTGTGGTCTGATAAACAATGACAGAGAGAGTGGGGAGTTGCGCACTGTGTACAACTCTGCAGTGAAATAAGACTAAATTAGCCTAAGTATAAGTATAGGAAACACTAGGTTACTGTATAAAGTGCGCGTATGTGCCCGTGGTCATCTGATGGGAGGGGCTAAGGACAGAGAGGGGAGAGCTGCAGGAGAAGGGTACATTTTTTAATTCTGACTTCTTTTTTTTTCTTTGCCTTTTCCAGATTCCTGCCAACCTCAGCTTTAATAGTAACTGGCACCTTCTTAAAATGCCACAGAAAATGGAGCTGGTAGAATTCCAGAACAAAATAAAATATTCTGATCTCACTTTATCCATCTGCTCACATACAAATATGATATGATACTAATTCTCTCCACTTCTACAAACAAACGCTGATCCATGATACCTGTCTGAGCTGGAACACTCCTCCTGTGCGGACGTCTTTAGCAGGAAGAACCTCTACAGCTGTGAACTCTCCTGCCTCATTCAGCTCCATCAGCTGCACCCACAACTCCAGGTGTCGGGTCACCTCACTCCACCTGCAGGTACAGCACGTACACATTTATATGTTAGGACAACTTTGTATGTACTATTCGTCAACAGACACAAAATCATGTTTAGCATCACTGTGTTGACAGATAACATGAGACTATACTCATCTAGAGATGGACAGATAACCTTACAGTTAAAGAGATTGAGGATACAACTTTATCAGTCATTAGTTTAAACAATTAATAATTATTACCTCATAAGGTCACGGTTTTATTTTGGAACTATAATGGCAAATCATTTTTAGATTTTTACTCACTATATGTAAATTGTAAAAAAGGCCCAGCTCTGTCCAATGGTAATAATCAGAGGTGGGAGTAAGTCACTCACGCCTAAGTCATAAGCAAGTCTCAAGTCATAACCTTCAAGTCTCAAGCAAGTCCCAAGTCACTGCGGAGAAAATTAAGCAAGTCAACTCAAGTCCTTGCTATAAGTCAAGCAAGTCACAAGGCAAGTCATTCTCACAAAAGATAATACAACATAAACTGCACCCAGTGGTAGCATGTAACTAAACCCATTTACTCAGGTACTTTAGGTACAAATCTGGAGTCTGTTCTTCTCATGCCACCATCTACTCCACTACATTTATCTGACCGCTTTAGTACTAGTTACTTTACAAAGTAGAATTTTGCACTTGAAGTATATGAAAATGTAAAAGTACAGCTGGAACTTTGAGTCAATTATTGAGTCTATTTGATAATTCAGTTAGTGAGTCTATCTAAGGCACGTTCAATACTGAATGAGTTACTAAAAACCCAATTCACATGTATCACACAGATAGAACTGAATAAAAGCTCATGGTGAAGCTCATAATGCCGCTGCACATAGTGCCATTCCTCCGACGAGAGCTGCGGGCAGGAGGACTCTCATAGCGTGGGCACAAATATTAGCCAGTGGGTCCTCCCCAAAATGTAACTTCTTGACATCTAGAAAAATATAAATATTATCTAAAAAAGTCAAGTACTTTCAAGTCATCTGTCTCAAGTCAAAGTCAAGTCTCAAGTCATGAATACCAAGTCAAAGTCAAGTCGAGTCTTTCATCAGTGTTAGTTAAGCAAGTCTTAAGTCCTCAAATTTATGACTCAAGTTGGACTCGGGTCAAACCTGCGACTCGAGTCCCCAAACTCTGGTGATAACTAATAACTAAACATGAGGGTGGCGGCTGAAGTACTGGTCGCAGACAGCAATTATCTCCAGCTGGTAGCAGCATCGGGCAGTGTTAGTGTGATTGTCCCTGCATGCGCTGATCATCCAATAGCAGATTGAGAGCTAAGGGTACTAAGGGTTTAGCCACAAAGCTGGGGAACGTGAGGTCACACTCATTGAGGTAACCAGGCTGACGCCTCTCTTGTTGGGGGCCGGCATCCTCCTTGACCCTGGCTCCTAAGGGAAAAGGCTGTGAAACTATATGTCGAGCATGCAGCACTCCTCCAGTCATCTGACTGTGACCACTAGCCTGTATCACACCCTCTAACTCAGTAATACATTTGAAATTAGCAGTTCAAAGTCCATTACTTCAAAGTTCAATACAAGACAAACAGATGCAACCCAACATGTATTTATTATAACCCACCCCTGGGTTTACAAGGTCTTATGTCCTCCTGTTTAAGAAGGTGCAACTATACAATGGAGAGCTTGAACTGTATTGTATTAAGCCTGGAGCATCTGCAGAGGTAAAGGTTGTGTATTTTATGTGCTTTTATTGAATCATTCAGATGACTGCATGGCTGTGTCACTGCACCTTTCTCTGAGGGTTCGGGTCTTGGCTTGAATCACTCCGAGGTCCCACAGTGCTAGGTTCCTGCGATGGTTCAACTGCTTGTGGCCGTACACCTCAATGGCCACTGCCCCCTCTGCCAAAAACTCCACAAAGTCCTCTGACACTGGCACAGAGAACTCCTAAAACAATATAAAAATAAGACATGATTTCACATCGTCCATACTGATGATCATCTCGCCACTGCTGTTTCATCATTTCCTTTGATGCTGTTTACCAAAACTTTTACTTAAAGTGGTGAAATGTGACACAACAAAAAACGTGGAAAAAGTGGAGAAAAAAAAAAAAGTGGAGAACAGAAAATATGGATATCAAAACCAAACTGTGTAAGTGATACATATAACATACTGATAGAGTGAATGTTGTGGACCCCCTTGGTTATGTGGTTGTTGAAGGGAGTACGTAAGTGTGATGCGCGCGTGCGTGCGTACCATGGTGCTGTCGAACACCACAGTGCACTGAGGGTCTCTGGAGGCAGAGGACAAGCTGGATGGCTCCATCTCTGGAGCGATAAACACTGACTCCTCCTGCCCCCAGAAGTGGTACTGACAGAAGACAAAGTTGGACAGATGACGAGGCAGACCGTTGGCATGGAGGATTTTCACCTAAGAGAGAAGATAAGAAAATATGCTCACCTACACAGATAATGATATACAAACAGTGTTATTTGTTCTGTTTCTGTTGGTGTGAATTACTGCCCTGTGGTTGGATGCCTCCATGCACCAGTCAAGTTTCTCTTACAGCTAGGGTGCCCAACCAGTCGATCGCGATCGACTAGTAGATCTCGGACTGATTCCCAGTCGATCGTGAGATACATAGTCAATAAATAAATAGAATTGTAAAATAGAACTATTTCTCTGGCTGCGCTGCGGCCTCTTGTGCCTCAAGCCACGCCCCTTTCCGTTGTGTCAGGTCCCTCCACTCCCTTGCGCAGTCAGACCAGGTTGACAGGTGTATGGCCGTTATCAAAGCTAGCTAGTTTATCCGGCTAAAAAAGCCCCACAAAGATGGCAGAAGCCAAAAAATCGAAAACCTACCATTTTCACTCAGAATGGGAGGAGGATTATTTTTTTCTTTACTCAACTTCGAAGTCCATCTGTCTCATCTGCAATGCCAGCGTGTCCATACCGAAGAAGGGCAATCTGGAGCGGCATTTCAAAACAGTGCACAAAAGCTACGAGACGGATTTTCCTGGTAAAACTGCTCTACGCACTCGCAAAGTGCGGGAATTGAAGAGTCAGCTTGCAGCGCAGCCGTCTATTTTTACCAGGCCCAACACCAAGGGTAAGGCGGCAACGATAGCATCATATCGAGTCAGTCACGTTCTATCTAAACACAAAAAGTCTTTCAAGGACGGCGAAGTTGTGAAAGAAGCGTTCACTGAGGCTGCAGGTGCACTTTTTGATGAGTTTAAGAACAAAACGGAGATCGTTGCCGCTATTAAGGACGTGCAGTTATCCCGGAATACTGTTACACGGCGGTGTGAGGCAATGACAGAGGATGTTGAGGGGCAATTGAAGAAGGACATTGACGCATGTGAGTGTTTCTCCCTCCAGTTCGACGAGTCGACTGATATGGTGGATGTGGCACAGTTATGTGTTTTCATTAGAATGGTTTTTGACGACATGAGTGCCAAAGAAGAGCTACTCACAATTCTGCCATTGAAAGGACATACAAGAGGCGAAGATGTTTTCAACGCTTTCATGGAGTTTGTTAACAAGAGCCAACTGCCTCTCTTCAAGCTCATCTCCATCACAACTGATGGTGCTCCAGCGATGGTAGGCCACACTAGTGGGTTCATTGCACTGTGCAAAAAAAGTGAATCTTTCCCGGACATCCTTAATTATCATTGTATAATTCACCAGCAAGCATTGTGTGGGAAGATTTTAAACATGAAAGAAGTGATGGATGTTGCTATGAAGATAGTGTGCTCTGTTCGGGCCAGGAGTCTACAGAGAAGGTTATTCAGGGCTCACTTGGAGGAGACAGGTGCAGAACATACAGACCTGCTGCTTCACACAGATGTGAGATGGCTTAGCAGAGGTAAATTTTTGGCAAGGTTCAGTGAGTTGTTGCCTGAAATCAAAGATTTTCTGAAGCTTTCAAAACATGCAGAATATGCACAGCTAGAGGACTGCCAGTGGCTTTTGGACTTAGCGTTCCTGACAGATCTCACTGGAATGCTCAATGATTTGAATTTAGAGCTCCAGGGTCAGGATAAACATGTGATCAACATGATTAGTTCAGTGAACACATTTAAAAGCAAGCTGCAACTGCTTTCAAGTAGGCTGCAACGCTGTGACCTGCGAAACTTTCCTTACATGCAAGCAGAACTTCAGCGTCAGGGCAAAGATTCTGCACAGCTTGACAGTGCACGTTATAAGGAGCAAGTTCAGAGCATCTTGTCAGAATTTGAGAAGCGTTTTACTGACTTTACATCCATTGAGCCTGTTGCCAGCTATCTGTGTTTTCCATTTGGGGAGGGTATCGATGTGGATTACATTGCTTCCAAAGTAGCATCACTGTTTCAACTGGATAGCTCTGCTGTTGAGAGCGAGATTCTCACACTGCAAAATGACATTGAGATCAAATCCAGGGCGACACCTGGCATGAAAGGAGACTTCTGGAACCTACTGCTGGAAAACAAATATCCCAACCTCAGAAGATGTGCCTTGAACTTAACAGCACTTTTTGGATCAACTTATTTGTGCGAGGCTGCTTTCTCTCACATGAAAATCATCAAGTCGAAGCACAGATCCACAATGACAGATGACCACCTTGTGGCCTCCCTAAGGCTGGCAACCAGCTCCTACTGCCCTGACTTCGAGAAACTAGCTGCCTCCTCCCAGTGCCAGAGATCCCACTGAGGTAGGGAAATACATTTATGCAACTTTTTTGCAACTCACAAACTGCTTTTTATTATATCTGGATGGGTTTTCTGTTTGTTGTGTGCATATTAAATGCGTAGATAGGCTGTTGGCATTGGATACGGCTTCCTATGTGAACTGGTAGATCTCGACAGGCTGACAACTTTAAAAGTAGATTTTGGTTCAAAAAAGGTTGGGCACCCCTGTCTTACAGTTTACATCCATGTCTGTGAAAAAAGGTACGCTTCACACCCATTGCCTCAGCTCATCACTGAGTCCAAGTGAACCTTTGTGCCAAATTTGAAGAAATTTTCTAGAGGTATTCTCAAGATATCTTGCTGAATGAGACAGATGAGGTCAAATAGACTTGACCTTTGAACTATGACCACAAAATCTAATCAGTTCATCACTGAGTCCAAGTAAATTTTGTGCCAAATTCAAAGAAATTCCTTCAAGCTGTTCTTGAGATATTGCGTTCACGAGAATGAGACTGATGCAAGGTCACAGCGATGTTGAACTGAGACCCTTGACCACCAAAAAGGTATCACTTCATTGTTGAGTCCAAGTGAATGTTTGTGCCAAATTTGAAGAAATTTCCTCAAGGCATTCTTGAGATATCGTGTTCATGAGAATAGGCCGGACAGACGGGCGCATGCACAATAAAAATTACATAAAAAAGACATAAGAATGCAGAACAGACATAAACTGAATTTTTCTGTATCTTAAGGTTGGTTAAGAAACATGTTGGTCTGTTCAGTTTTAGTTTGGCTCTCTCTTTAAGGCAAAAAATATTTTTTATACATAGGGAAAAATGCCTTAGGTTACTAAGGAAGAATTAGTGGCACAGATTTCCTTTTATTCCATCATAAAAAACCAGAAGCAACAGACAGACGGGATATGAAGCCAACCCAGAGTTAATTACACTTGTCACATTTCACAGTACAGTGAGCTGCAGAAACTCACAACAGAGAGAAGACACAACAATCTGACTGCCTGCCAGATCCATTATTAATCTGGAACTATTTTCCCACTGGCAACAGAGGCGACTGAAACACTGACACCACTCAGTTATATGCACAGCTACAGCATGTAGGATCCTGACTCATGTCAGTGAGAGGACGTAAGTGATTCAGATAATCAGGTATCAAACTGGGTTAGGTTCATTTATAACGAAGTCATGTTGATGAACATGTGTTAAAAAAGCTACATGTGCATGTTCTCACCACACAGTCCAGTCTGCGCTCCTGTGGATCTCCATCTGTGTTGCTCTGCTGAACGTCAGACTGTCCTGGACCTTCCTCCTCAGAGCCCTCTGTACCCCGCCACACCTCCACATGCAGCCGACCTGCCACCTGACAGACAGAAGTAGAGTGTCATTTCTATTAGTCACTAGCCAGCATATCTTAAATAACTGTTTTGGGGAAAGAAGACACACCAACATAGCACACTATTGCTAGTTATTTGATGTTAGTTCTGTGTGGCTAAAAGTTGGGATTGATGGGTAAGGGGTAAAGTACTAGATATAGATGGATGTAGTATTGATTGAAATTGGTTGGTATTAGCTTACATGAGGGTATTTTCAGTAAAGGATTTTTTGCCGATACATAACAACTCATTTGACCAATAAACGATACCAGTACCGAAATACCTGCTTTATTTCCCACCTAAGTTTAGTGATCATCAGGTCTCTTCTGTAGTGGAATTAAGATCACATTATGCATGTATACTCTTATCACAATGGTCCACCAGCAGATGGAGACATAAAATACAATACTTCTCAGTGTATGTAATATTCATTCATTGTAACAAATAAGAAAAAAACATATCGGCCAATACTGATGACGTAGCGATATTAACGTACATCCCACGTAATGTTTTGTTTAACAGGATGACAATATGATTAGATTTTGATATTAGAATATATAGAAACTGATATTTTGTATGTTTTGGGGGTACATTGTTAACCACAATGATCCCCCAAAACTGGGGATGTGATCTAAAATGGTTAAAACAACATTTTTCATTTCAGCTAAACTTTGAGTTCTTTGGTCAAATGTAGGTTTCTTGGTCTGTGAGGCTTTTAATCAATGAGTCTATAAAGATGGACTCATGTTATTATCATTGTCACTAGAAGGTGGAGCTGTGAGCACTGCAGTCCGTTGATTGGTCAATACCGGACAGTCACTCTTGCTCAGGGCTGAGTTGTGGCTGGTTTTTAAGCTTATGTAACCACTGTTAATGGCATGGCAAGTTTTACTAAAGTAAACTATAACTACAAAATTAAAGGATGTTGTGCTGCCTCTCGCAGCAGGCGTAGACTGAGAAAAAAATAACTTAACTCACTGGGCCGACTGCAGGCAACTTTTAAGGTGGAAGGTTTACACGTTATGTTACTCAATGTATGAGTTGACGACGTGAAACCATCAACACACCTTAATTTTCAATATAACAACTTTGACCATTCCATTAGTTTTTATTGTCTCTCTTGGATGACATACACTTTTAGTAACGACTGCATCTTCCAGCGTTCAAGTTATATAATAATTTTTACCGGACTGGGTGAGCTGCATATATTCTAATCCTCACTTAGATGGGGGGGCTTCTATGGAATCTTTTCCATTACCTGTTACTAATACAATAGTAGTAGCATGTAAACAACACTTGCCATAACCAACCTACAGCCCAGTCTTACAGATTTTTATAGGTGATCATAATGTTGAGAATTGGGTTTTAAATTACGGGTTACTGACATTTCTGCATCAAGACATAATCTTTCAAGAGGGAATCATGATGCATCTAAGAATCGATTTTTTCCTTTCACCCCTACAGCTATTCTCTACCTGTGGCTCTCTGCTCATTGGTGCTGAACAGGTAAAGCACAGTAGGTTTTGGAGCTTTTCTTCCCCCAAAGCAGCTGCTGATGAGGGCAGTGAGAGTAACCTAGAACAGTACACTTTGCAGCCAGAAAACCAAAACAATGAGCTGATCATCCAAGTTTTAAGAACAAACTCCTCTGTTGCTCCCAGCGGGCTCCTACCTCTCCTTTCTGGTTGATGATTGGCACTGCATACTGCAGCTTGACGTCGTGGAACAGGCAGGCCAGGAACACGTTTGCCACACCAATCAGACTATGGTTCTCCTGTTCATCAAAGAACGGGTCTGCACGTTTGAAATAGGACCGCATCACCTGGGTTAGGAAGAAAGAGTGAGAACACAGTGAGACTGCTAAATAAGTCACCTGTTTGGCTTCAGGGTCTTCCTGAACTCCTCAAGATTTGTGCACCTTTCACCACGCATGGTTGGAAATCTAATTATCCCTATAGACTTTTGGGTGTAAACCTCTAATTATTTCCCTTAAACAAACTGATTTAAGCATATTTGCCTGCCTGTCTGCTCTTTTTTCCCCCACTGTGCTTATTTTGTATATCTTCTTTTAACATTTTTGTCAATCAGGGATACAAAATGGAATAAATGAAAGCAAGCAGATAAAGTCTGACAGATCAGCTGTCATATCTGCACATACAAAACTAAATAAAACACTAAATGATCTACAGATTATAACTTTATTAGATTATATTAGATTAGATTAGATTAGATAGTACTTTATTAATCCCTTGGGAGGGTTACTTCAGGGAAATTGAGGTTCCAGCAGCAGCACAGCACCGACAGTACAGTAAAAAAGCACACAGATTCAAATATAAAAAGCAATTTCAACAATAAGAATATAATAATAAAAAGCAATAGCAAGACAGTGATAATGAAGAAAAACAATTGCACATAAGGAATTGCACGGGATTTCCCGCCCCACAGGGAGACAGCTCAGTGTTACAGCTAAATGTTCATGTTTGACGCTCCTTCCTCATCTTCCCCATCCCCTCTCCTCCTGCTACCCCTCCCCCTCCCACCGAGTGCAGAGTTGTACAGTTTGATGGCTCGGGACTGTGCATTTAACAGGTTCTTCACTCACAGGGTTGTCTTCATCAAAGTCCTTCCACTCCTGGTAGAGCTCCCTCATGTCCACAAGCCTGTTCTCCATCTTCTCCAGAGCCCAGATCTGTTTCCCTTTACCTTTACGGCGAACCTGGATGGCTGGCTCACTCAATACTACATCACGCTATAAAAAGGGGGAGAGAGGATTGATTACTCATGTTTGCTTGAAAAATCCAAGTAGGCACATGTTATATCACTTATATTACAGCCAACCCTTCTCCCAACCATACACTGGGAGCATACTATTGATTTTTATTGTATTTTGGCTGCTGATTTGGCACACTAATCATTACAGTCATCAGTGGAAGTGGCAGCAATGGCTGTGAGGCAAGTACAGTACTTTAAAACCCTCAGTGCCTGATTGCTTCAATTTGTATCAGTCTGTATTCCTCAGAGGCAAAACTCCAATCTGACCACACAGACATGATACATAGATTTTAGATACAGTGCAATTTCCTACCTATCCTCGTTACCTGGGGACATTCTTATCTCCAATGTCCATCATACAATAATCATAAACAAATCAAACTAGAATTACAGCCTTGCAGTTGTATGCCTCTGCAGACCAGTCAAGTTGCATGGATGATTCACACACATCTTCCCCCCCAGCAACCCAGAAGATCTATACAATTAGCACAGTTTCAAGATGGACACCCGAGATTAGTGTCACCAATTCAGTATCTGACCAAATGTCTCCCCTTCTGTTCCTGAGTTATGACACTGAGCAATGGCCAGAAAAGTGATTTTGCAGAATGTTATGATGTCACAGTGAAGTTGATCTTTGAACTTTTGGATATAAAATGTCAACATTTCATCATTATTTCCTGTTAGACATATTTGTGATATTTTATCATAAATAGTGTATGAAGTCTTAAGTTATAGCCAAAAACATGTTTTGTGAGGTCACAGTGACCTTTGACTGTCAAATTCTTATAAGTTAATTATAGAGCCCTCGTAGACATTTGTGCCAAATTTGAAGAAATTCCCTCAAAATGTTCTTGAGACATCGTGTTCATGAGAATGAAACGGATGTAAGATCACACCAACGTTGACCTTTGACCATCAAAATCGAATCAATTCATTGTTTAGTCCAGGTGGACATTTGTGCCAAATTTGAAGGAATTCCAACACGTTCTTGAGATATCGCATCCAAAAGAATGAATCGAGAGTACTGTAACAGACGGATATACAAACAACCCAAACACATAATGCCTCTGGTCATAGATGACGCAATTATGATAAAATGTGAAACATGCAAACCATAGGTACTCCTCAAACTGATCTGAAAAATCCACATTCCCATAAAAAACATCCACAGAAAACAAATGAAGATTCCTCTTCATCCACCTCCTTTCTTGCCTATACTGCATATATGTGTGTATGTATAGGTGCACCATGAGAAATGTCTTGATAAAAATAATCAAAAGGCTTTGCAGAGGTGAACTTTATGCACCAGAATTTTCCATTGTTTTCTATGAGCATATAAATATAACTACTGAGGAGCTGCAATCACTGTAACAATCTTTATTCAACGCTTCTTTTTTGTACAGGCAGTTTGATATACCCACAGCTGTGTTCTTAACCGGTATTGAAATAAAATCCTTAGTTCTCTTTGTCCGAGACTGAGACAAGACCAAGGAGCAATGTGGTCGATTATGAGACCTTCAAAATGTGAGCACAAGACTCATCTCAAGACCAAGACCGATCTGGAGTACTATAACACTGGCCTGAGTGAGGGCTGAAAAAAGAAACCAACATGAACATGCCAAAAACTGCAGTTCCTCTAATGGCCACTTGAGGCTGGCTCCAAAAGTGAGTCAATCCCCATAGACACCCATGTTTTCAAAAAAAACGTTTTGGTCTTTTGCCAATTTCAACATACATGACAACTGCATGGTGGGTAAATTTTTACATAACTCAACCTTTTAAATTTTTTCGACAGAAAACTCCTGCACTACCGAATGAAAATCAACACGAGCTTTTAAACTTGCTTCCTACAGGTACCTGAATTTGCAAGTACAATTTGTCAATCACTGAGAATGCTATGTACTTTGAAATTTTGTTCCTTGGCTGTTCTGTTGATTAACTTTGGATTTCTGTGGATTTTGTTTTAATAATCTCTCTTAGACACATAGACATACACAAACACACACACACACACCCTACCTTCCTGTTGGCATCCAGGTTGGCAGCAGGTATCTGCAGAGTGACCAAGTACTCTGTCCTCTTGCTAAGCTCCTCAGCTATGAAGCCAGCCTCCTGTGCCAGGAGGTTGGCCCGAACTATCTGCTCCCTCAGGCGCCGCAGGCTGCGGGTCATCATTGCTTCTCTGAACCCACAAAAACACAAGTTTAACAAAGCATCTATGGAATCTTTTTCTCCTTCAAAGACTGCCATTAGAAGTCAGTAAAGGTTTCACATTGTCTCGTTGTATCTTACCTGTCCTCGCTCCAGCGCCGCATGCGTTTGTTGGAGCTGGGTGACATCACAACAGCAGCAGCTGCACTGGGAGGCAGGCCTGTTGGGTCCAGCAGGTTGGAGGGTTTCTCAGGACTGAGCCTGCGGCGGAGCTGCTGCAGCTCCTGCTCGTACATCTGCCTCTGCCGCTCCAGGGCACAGCGCTTCTCCTCCTCATACTGCCTCTCCAGGGTCTGTAACACCGACTGCAAAGGGTCTGAGGAGGAGGAACGTGATGACGGATGAAAACAGGAAGAGGAAGACAGAGAGGAGGAGTAAGTTTTTAATTTCTTATTGAGTGGCAATCAGCATCTATAAGAACTGTTCATCCTAAAACTAAAACTCTGTCATTGTTAGTCAACCCCAAATAAGTTGGAACTGCTTCACATGACTGGACTCGCTGCTGGTCCAAAAATCCAATATTTACCTCATTATCTCTATTTGGCAAGCAGAGTCTTCTGTCAGAGCACTGCAGGAAAATATAGATTATAGGGTAAATATTGAACCTGTGGACCCACAGTGGAATCATTTGGGGTCTAAATATTTGGATTATACTGCACACAAGCTGTTTGGAGTGACTTCATGGAAATCCTGTGCTTTTGGTAAAGCTCTAAAAACTGGAGTGGTTAACTTAAACCATACAACTTTTCTGTTTTATTCTTAATGTCAGAAAATGACCAAAACAAACAATGAGGCCATGCTGTTAACAAGTATTGTCTGTGTTTCCAAAGCCTAATATATCTTGTTCCTCTGTGCCATTGAGCTCTATTGTTGTCTAAATGCTATTAAAAGCACCTCAGTGAGTCATGGTTTTAGACTCCTAGTCTTGTTTAAAATAATGATAATATTTCTGACTCATTTTTTAAGATTTACATCTTCAGGAACAAATAGACTTGGGGCTGAGTGCTAGGGTACAGAGTAGGGAACAAATTGAGTTGTTTGGTCTTTTTCTGGAATACGCTGACAGCCGTTATCCTTAAAGGGATAGTTTGGATTTTTTAGGTGGGGCTGTATGAGGATCTTTTCCATAGTCAGTGAATTAACTACAGTAGATGGTGGTCTGCATGCTCCTAGCTTGGAGAAGTACATACGTAGGAGTACTGCCGCAGAAGCTCAGCAATATACTGCTGTGAATGGTAGCAGCACCAAAAAGGATTTTAGCCACCAAATAAAGGCTGTCGCTGCATCGATCAGTTAGTTTGTTTGTGTTATTGTGTGACTTTGGTAATTCCAAACAAACCCTTTAAAACACCAAAGACACGCAGTAATACAAAAAAACTTACTGATCGAGGCAGGGGTGGACCCACGGACCGTATAAAATAAGGGACGTAGCCACCATCACCCATTGGTTTGTGGACTCTTGTTTTTAAGCCTTGAGTTTGGCATTTTAGCATTTTGTCCCAACAATCAGCAGCCATGGACTCCTCCAAACAGCTGCCTAGCACTCTGAAAACTGAATTGATGCCCACAAAGCAGGAGAAGGCTGTAAGAGGATGGAAAAGTGTTTTCAGGTAGCTGTTTCCTCAGTTCATAATGTAAGAAATGGCAGTTAACAGGAACTGTGGAGGTCAAGTTAAAATCTGGAAGACCAAGAAAACGTTCTGAGAGAGCTGCTCGAAGGATTATTAAAAAGGCAAATCAAAGCCCCCGTTTGACTGCAAAAGACCTGCAGAAAGATTTAGCAGAACATGTTGACCTTGCTTTGGGCTTGTGTTGCAGCCAGTGGCATGGCGAACATTTCACAGGTAGAGAGAAGAATGGATTAAGTTAATTTCCAGCAAATTCTGGAAGCAAACATCCCATCTGTTTAAAAAAAAAAAAAAAAAAAAAAAAAGCTTCTACAACAGGACAATGATCCTAAACACACTGCGAAATCCACAATGGACTACCTTAAGAGGTGCAAGCTGAAGGTTTTGCCATGGCCCTCACAGTCCCCCGACCCAAACATCATTAAAAATCTGTGAATAGACCTCAAAAGCGCAGTGCATGCAAGACGGCCCAAGAATCTCACAGAGCTAGAAGCCTTTTGCAAGGAGAATGGGTGAAAACCCCCCAAACAAGAGCTGAAAGACTCTTAGCTGGTTACAAAAAGTGTTTAGAAGCTGTAATACTTGTCAGTGTGTCAGTGGATGCTACTAAGCACTGACCATGCAGGGTGCCCAAACTTTTGCTTCAAGACCTTTTCCTTTTTTGTTATTTTGAAACTGCAAAAGATTGAAAATAAAATGCAATCTTGCTTAAAATATTAAAGAAATGTGTCATCTTTAACTTCATGCCTTTTGAAGATCAGGTGAGGAGGACAGAAAAACTTCTTCATTTTCAGAGTAAGAGTTCTTATTTAACTGTAAAAATGATGAGTAATACACTGTCATTTTATTAACCACAGCTGCCACAGTAAAAACATGCTCTGAGGAAGCTCCTTAGCGAAGACACATCAACATTTATTTTACTGTACAATATTAAATAAACAAGTTGTACATTTTGTTTCTCAACAAATTCAGTTCAATTCAATTTTATTTATGAAGCCCAATATCACAAATAACAATTTGTCTCAGAGGGCTTTACAGAATACGGCATCATTCTGTCCTTTGGACCCTCACAGCGGATAAGGAAAAACTCCCCAGAAAAACCCTTTAACAGGGAAAAAAAATGGTAGAAACACAAAACAAAATTCAAAGCGCAACTTTGTCATTGTTTGACATTTCAGCCTGACTCACCGTTGTTGCCCATGCCTTTCATCATGACTTCGGCCTGAGCAAATTCATAGCCAAAGCTCAGCTCACTTGACACGTCACTGGATGCATCAAAGTCTACCTCCAGCCGGTCGGTGCTTATACACGTCTTCATTGCAGCACCACCCTCCTCATCCTCAGCTCCTGCATGGACCATATGCCTGGGCAGGTTGATCCTGTGTGTGTGCATGAGTAGGTGGTGGTAGTGTATGGATGTATGTGACAAAGAGAGTGACACAAAGAGGAAGTGTGATATTGTGAAAACAGGAAGAGATACAATGAAGAGTTTGTGATGACATGTAAATAAATGCTGTTAAACACTGCATGGATACAGATTCGAAGTGAGCACTCTGTAGGTGACACCAACCTGAAGAAGTGGTTGTTTCCCCACAGGATTCTGTCACCATGATGAAGCTGAACTGGACTGGTGACTGCAGGACCGTTTACACATGTTCTACAGGTGGAAAAAGCATTCATACAACGTGAGACAACATATGAGATGAGAAAAGGTGATAGTGGAAATATAACCAAGCCAGCCATGTTTCAGTTACAGTTTACATCCATGTCTGTCCAGACTCATATGTAGCCATGACAGTGGACAATGCTTCAAATATGGATGTTGCAACAAAAAAGCTACATAGTCTAATACATAGACACTTCACACACATCTTTTACCTGGTAGCACAGAAGATCTATATAATCAGCACAGTTTTAAGGTTAACATGTTTTTGCAGAACATTATGATGTCACAATAACGCTGACCTTTGACCTTTTAGATATAAAATGTCACCACTTAATCATTTTATTCTACTAGACTTTTATGTGAAATTTTGTCATAAATAGTAAGGAAATTCTGGAGTTATGACTAAACGTATGTTTTATGAGGACACAGCAACCTTCTCCTTTGACCACCATATTCTTATAAGTTCATTCTTAAGTCCAAGCGCATGTTTGTGCCAAACTTGAAGAAATTCCCTCAAAGGCCTTCTTGACATATCGTGTTCACAAGAATGAGGCAAAAACAAGTCTAAGTGGGCGTTTGTGCCTAATTTAAACCAAAGATTCAAAAAACACACTACCACAATTAAAGAAAATTTAAAAACTCCCACATCATAAAAACAAGGACAACTAAAGTAACAATGTCATTGTAAAATGTCATTATAAATCTTTTACCCTGTTCCATAAAAAACCCCTGACCTGACTCCTGTCAGCCCCTCTCATATTTAAAGAGTTCAATCAATCAATCAATTTTATTTATAAAGCCCAATATCACAAATCACAATTTGCCTCACAGGGCTTTACAGCATACGACATCCCTCTGTCCTTATGACCCTCACACCCCTCTGTCCTTATGACCCCCCTTGATGTGAAGCAGAAGGCTGCTCCACAGTATGGCACCACTGGCTACATTATTGACTTGAGGCACCTAACATGAACACACACTGGCCCTGGTATTATAGTTACACTGGGTATGGACCATTGTTATCTGACAATACCAATATTGAGGGGCATAACCATTGTAAATATTGTACATATAATTCACCTTCTGTTATTCTACTCTGAGCTGTACTAGCAGCAGTCCCATCCTTCTGAATTTATCACTACTAACATGAGTTTGAGGGGATGCATTTAATTAACACCGAACAATAGTATTTTGTATCACCTGTACTTTGTTCCTGAATTTAGCTCACAAACAACTGCACCAAGCAGAACATGCATAATCAAGATGATACTGTATCAATGATGACACAAGGTGATTTTTACCTAAAAGTGGAGGTCCTGTTCTATGAAACAGGAACCTGTGTTTGCTGGCACCCTTAGGTAACATTTTAGCAGCAGTAGAATCAGAGGAGAGTGACTGTTCCAATATTACTGCTAAATATGAGACACTTGTCAGAGATGCAATTTCAGCTCCATAACAAAAGACTTTAAACATATTTATTCTTGACAGCTTACTCTTCATTCCCAACAGGACTGACTTGGTTTTACCAAAATGTATCGAAAGCTTATGTATGAGCCATTCTCTTACACATTCCAGTTCATCACTGAGAGCGTTATCAATTTCACTGACATCATTCCCACATACCAGTAATGCAGAAACATCAGCCTACAACAAGAGCTTGTATTTTAAAGCTGCTGACATATTATTTATATCCATAATAAACAAAAGAGGCCCTAGAATAGAAACTTGTGGCACCCACATGTACTGTAATATCCTGAGGTTCTGATATAACCCTTTCAACATCCCAGACATCTTCCTGTAAGGTAAGAAGTGAACCATTTTACAGCCAAAGTTTCCCACACATTGTTACATGTTATGAATTTTCAAAACTTTTCCATAATATTTACTCAATTTCAACCAAAGATCCTGTAGGTGTCAAGGCAATTTGATGTGTGTTTGCATTATAATTATACAATCAGTTCTGACCAAGCAATCTGATTGGTCAACAAGACATTTAGAATGTGCTCAAACAGCATAACAGCACACATGGCTCATCACTAAAAATATTGTCATTTCCATGATACTGTTGTAACTGCCACTGGACACACACATGTCCGTGTACCTGGGCTAAAAGTCTAAAGAAAAACTCACCACAATCCTGAAAATATATAGCCTAATATGTAAATAAATGTTAATAAACTCACTGGAAGCCACCAATTATTAAATTAATAAATCTAAAAAAATTTTGTTCTTTATTCCAAATGAGCTGAAAAGTGGATTAACAAAAAGCCACCTAAAAATGGGTTGTTAAGACATCCTATAATGATCTAACAAATGCTCATGATAGCCTGTTTCTTGCAGCTGTTATAGAACATTTGTAGAATAATTAACTTAATTAAAACAATTTCATACCTTGAACTTAACTACTGGGTTTGCAGAAGTTCTCCAACATACTTATAAAGGCTAAAGGCTAAGATTCATTGGATTAAATAAGTCAGTCTACTTTTTATTTAATCAGCTTTCTTAAATGAAAATAATTGATGGCGCTGTTCGTCAGTGCAGGTGTGTGCCTCAATGAAGTGAGGCAGGCCGGAACACCACGGCAGTGAAAAAGTTGCCTTATGAGAGGCTGAATGCCATCAGATATGGATTGAAGTTAAATATTTCATTAGATAAAAATATGTTGTATATGTATGTGTGTATGTATGTGTTTTTTCAGTTAATTTTGACTTTTGGACATTACAATGCTCTTGAGATATTGGAAATGTTTAGCGTCATCTGGCATCCTCCATCAGCTGTGCCGCTGACACAGTGCTATACCAGCTTGGAGACAATGGTCTGAGAGCTAATTGCCCCTGAACATGAATATATTTTGATTAAATACTTTACTTTGCTGGTAATAGTTGTAGCATTGCTATATTACACTTGAGGGTGTGTTTTAATGTCACTTCAGTGATGCTTACGGACCTTAGTGCAAGCATCTTGGTCCTGACCGCATGATGTTGTGCCACAAATGACGTGAAAACACACCCTTGAGTGAAAACCTGATTAATTTTGACACTCCTGTATGCATTTATTTCTTGTTACACCAACGTTTGTTTTATGGACATGTCTGATAATTGTTTTGCAACATTGCCTGAACCTGAGCATTCCCGAGATAAACGAAGGCTGACTGCCATCATTTCCTGTCAATCTGTTCCATCCAAAACCCAACATCTGCTCATCTATACATATTTGATTTAATCAACAGGTATCATCTATAGGCTGAGATTTAGTTGAAGGTGACATCCTGGTGCTGCTATACTGTATGACTGACTGCAGCAGCCTCTCATTCAAGTTAGCTATCCATCAGTAGTAACTGTCACCTGGATCACTTAACCATTTGCCTCACTGACAGTAAATCCTCAGTATTCTGTGTGAAAGCCTTGGTTAACCAGCTTCACAACAGCTTTTTTGCATTTCTCTCTTTTAGTAACATCATGTTTCTTTCCCCCTACAGGGTGTATGGCCTTGGGGATGATGCACTGCTAGTCTGGTCTATGTATCACGTAATATTTGTGATGTTTCAACTGTCATGCAGAGCAGCACTAGAATTTAAATAAGTAATACAAGGAACATGTTTCACATAATATTGAATTGCATAATATTGACATGTTTTGAGATTTTTATGAACAGATTTTAAACAACAGCTAAAATACTGTTTTTTAAAAACGTATCCAACTCATTCTGTTAATTCCAAACTATTTCCAGACCTGGAAAACAATTTTCCAGAACTTCATGACTGTGGGAACCCTGCACAGCTGTGTATTAACCTAACATATCCATGAGCAGAGCTTTAAAATCAACCTTGAAAACTCCCCTTAGTGTTTTCATTTAAGAGGCTTGCTGGTGCTAAACAATGTATTTTTATCATCTACTTGGCGTTCTGAGGAAAAAAAAAAGATTTCTTAGTACTGATGGGACATGTAGCAGTGTATAATATATACTCATAAATATAAGAAAGCAAATGAGCAGTGCACAGAGAGGTCCTCTGTGAAGTCACAGCCATCAATCAAACAAGACTTGCGGTACTGCTGATTCAGGTTGAGTACATACCGAGCGTTGCGGTGAGGACTGAGCACCACGCCGTTGTTCTCAGTGATGTCAATGACGCAGTGCTCAGCTTGGATGGCCATCCCACAAAGCTGGATGTCCTGCGAGTTGGCTGAGCCCACACGTGTGTGCTCCTGAACACGGGACACAGAGGAGACATGGTCATAGACAAAATACACTGTTGCAGAACATGATGTGTGCATGTATTAATTTGTGCGCCTCTATATGTATAGTACGCAGCTCTCGACTGTATGTGTGTATCCAATACCTTTAGGTAGTAGACCAGCAGCTCGTTGAGGGCAGGGTCAGCGTTAAGGTTGACCAGGAAACACTTGTCATCCACGACTCTGATTCCAGAAGACTGGAGGGAAATGCCCAGACTCTCCAGCTGCCTCTGACGCTCCTGCAGGAAACATATTTAATACATGCATTGATTAGCTGATTATTCTATTCTTTAGCTGCTCTATGAAAGAAATGCCAGAGTGAAAAGAGAAGAGCTGAGCTAAAAATAACCCCCATATTGAAGAAAACTCAGTGAATAAACTTGAGTTAAAGTTAAATTAAGGCACACTGAATGAACAGAAAACAAATCAATTGGCACTGACTCACATTTTAATTTTATCTCCTCAGTTTGATTAAATGTGTCTGTTGCGCTTATTTGAGTGCAAGGAATTGACCGAAATGTTAACCAAGTTCAGTTTAAGCATAACAAGAATAAGATGACGTTTTTTCCTACTGATCTCTACAAGGGCAAACTGATGTGGAGAGTGAATTTGTGTGTGTGTGTGTGTGTGTGTGTGTGTGTGTGTGTGTGTGTGTGTGTGTGTGTGTTACCTGTGCAACAGCCTCAGTCTTCCTGAGTTTGTCCTCCCAGGTGACTGTCATTTCTTGGATCAGTTTCTCAGACTCCTCTAGCCTGTCCTTCAGCTCGGGGGCCTTCATAGACTGACAGTGACAGAAGCTGCATTACACTCCACATATTTCTGTGTTATTCATTTAATATTCAAGAATCACAATACTGGTATGGGCTGAAGTTATATGAACCTCTGCCTCAGAGAGCTGCTCCTTCAGTTTCTCCACTTCCTCTCTGAGCTCTCGGATGATTCTGGCATTGGGGTCTTCGTTGACCACAGCATGGTTGATGATGCTCTTGGCCCTGTCGGCGTAACGCAGGGTGGACAGCGTCTCGTCGTAGTTGTCTGCAGCCGGGCTGATGGTGGCCACCATGGCTGTGCGGCTGTTCCCTCCAAGGCTGTCCTGCGGGTTTAAAAAAACAAACAAACAAAAAAAAAAACCTTTAAGTCTCAGACTGCACTGTGCAAAATAAAGAAAATCCATTGCTTTGATCCAGAGACAGGATTACTAAATGTGTGAAAAGCATATGATTTATGGGCATGCTCTGTTTGAGGGTCATTAGGCTTTATGCAAGTTTTAGAAAGCTACATTTAACACAATTACAATTCTACAAGGAGACTAATTTAAGACTAATTTAAAACCCCAAATTAAAGACTCAGAGCTGGCAAAAGGAGCATTTCTCCAACAGAGCAGAGCTAATGAAAACAACCAACAGAGCCTTGAAACTTAATGCACAAAATAACAAAAAGCACACCAAAAAATTAATTACTGTACTTTAAAGTCCAGTTCTTTAGGTTTTAAAAATGCATATTGTGCTAGCACGCTATGATGTATTAAAGTGGGTATAAAGTGCAAAAGGAACTGAAGCTGAAAATGTTTGTCTGTGGTGGAATCTGTAATTCTGTAAGTCTGTTGATTTCTTGGTGTACCTTAAGCAGCCAGGTGAGCACAGAGTCTCTGTAAGGAACAAACTTGCTTTTGTTCTTCCCTGCTCCCTGATCAGCCAAGGCAGAGATAACTAAACCCAGAGTACTGAGGGACCTGGAGGGAGGGACACAGAGAGGGGAAGGATGGGGAGAATTAAGAGGGAAGAAGGGAAGTATTTACAGGACAGAATATAACAGAAGAAAACAGACCAAAAATCATCAAGGCAATTTTGGATTTCAGTCAAGCTCACAGGGGTATAGTATAAATAAGTGAAATACTTTTTATGTTGTGACAGTATTATTTGAGGGAAATAACCTCCTGTCCAGCAGTAAGGATCCACAATGACCAAAATCAAAAGTGAGTGTACGTAGACAGAAAACAAACACAATCCCAGCCAGCAATCTCCTCTGAGGAATGCAGCTCGGTCACTTAATTTAGTTCTTGGAAGAACAATCTTACAAGTCTTTAGTGTCCAGCCAAATATCTATTTTCTGTTGACTCACTTATTGATGTTGCTTCCTTCTTTCAGACGCTCCCCCGCTGCTCCAGTCTTGGCTGCCCGCTCGCTGCCAGCCAGATCCACCAGACTCAGCTTGCTCACTTTCTCTCCACTTGTCTGGAGCCGACACACAGAAATGGATATGATGTTAGACTTTATTCTAAAATCCCTCCATCTTTTCGTCCATTGCAGAGAGAAACTTTGCTGAGGGCAAGTTGCAAATCTCAAAATTTATCATGACTGGGCATGAGATGGCCGTCCTTGAAAGGCTCAGCTGTTCACAGGCAAGAACAGCACGAGGTTCACCACTTTGTGAAAAACTGCATTGGCAAACCGTCCAACAGTTTAAGAACAATGTTTCTCAACACACAATCAAAAACAATTTAGGGATTTCACATCTACAATATCAATAATATCATCAAAGTATTTGGAAAATCTGAGGAAATCTCTGCATGTAAGGGGCGAGGCTGAAAACCAGCAATGAATGCTGGTGACCTCTGACCCCTCAGGCTGCACTGCATTAAAAACCAACATGATTCGATTCAATTCAATTCAATTCAATTTAATTTGCCTCACAGGGCTTTACAGCATACGAAATCCCTCTGTCCTTTGGACCCTCACAGCGGATAAGGAAAAACTGCCCCAAAAAAAAACTTTAACGGGGAAATAAAATGGTAGAAACCTCAGGAAGAACAACTGAGGAGGGATCCCTCTTCCAGGACGGACAGACGTGCAATAGATGTCGTACAGAACAGATCAACATAATACATTTACAGTAATCCAAATGCATAAAGGCTTTCACTACGTGGGCTCAGGAACACTCTGGAAAACCATTGTCAGTAAACAACGTTCAGGCTCATGTGAATGTCCTGTCATGTGAAAGCCATATATCAACAACATCCAGAAACACCGCCAACTTCTCTGGACCCAAGCTCATCTGAGATGGACTGACACAAAGTGAAAAAGTGTGCTGTGGTCTGACAAGTCCACATTTCAGATTTTTTTTTGGAAATCATGGACGTCGTGTCCTCCAGTCTAAAGAGGAAAAGGACCGTCCAGTTTGTTACCAGCTCAAAGTTCAAAGCTAGTATCTTTGATGGTATCAGGGGGTGTGTTAATGCCCATGGCATCATGGGTAACTTTACATCTGTGAAATCACCATTAATGCTCAAAGATACATACAGGTTTTAGAGCAACATATGCTGCCATCCAGAAGACTTTTTTTCAGAAACGTCCCTGCTTATTACAGCAAAACAACGAGACACATTTTGCACATGTTCCAACAACGTGGCTTAAAGACTAAAAAGTGCAGGTACTAGACTGACCTGCCTGCAGTCCAGACACGACTCCTGTTGAACATGTGTGGCACATTATGCAGTATGCATGAATGCGAAAGAATTGCACTTCAACAATTCCCAAACACACTGACTTAGTGTTGTTCAAAGAAAAGGTGATGCCACACTCTGGTAAACATGATCCTGTCACAACTTTTTTTGAAACATGTTGCAGGCATCAAATTCAGAATGAGTGTATATTTTCATAAACAATACAGTTTATTAGTTTGAACATTAAATACCTTGTCTTTGTACTATAGTTGAAAATAAGTCAAAAAGGATTTCAAAATTATTTAATTCTGTTTTTATTTATGTTTTACATAGCCTAACACTTTTGGGAATCAAAGCTATAGATTAATACCCTGGAAATCCAGAGTTCTCGCAAGAGCACAATTTGAATTTGCTCAGCGAGTCACTCTGGCAATCAGTAATGATGGTCATTACCCATGCCGTTGGAGCCGAGCTGCACCAATCACATCGGTGTATCTGATATAGGCGGGCCAGAGGCGAGCTAAACAGATGACGACATCGCTGCGATGACGAAGTCCGGAATCAGTCAGTAAACATTGCAAGATGGCTACAGATGAACACCAGTTGTTTGAAACGGCTTTGGCCGCTACAATGACCGAGTTAGACTTGGCTTTTTTGCAAGAAGGACGTTTTTGCTGTTTTGCTGACCGGATTGCAAGAAGGACGTTTTTGCTGTTTTGCTGACCGGATACGGCAAGAGTCTAATCTACCAGTTAGTTCCGCTGGTAGCTAAACTCTGGATATGTCACCCCGTGTGTTGTTCTGATTGGTCGTAGTGTTATCCAATTGCGTGCAGTGATATTTTCAAATGCATGCTTGGTGCCGCCCCTCGAGTTGGGCCATTTTCATTACTCATGGCCAGACCCTAAATCTTTCTAGATTTGGGTCTGGATTTCCAGGCTAGTAGATTAATTGACTCAACAAAAATTAATCAACAACAATTATTATATATGTTGTTTAAACTACAAGCAGAAATGGCAAACATTATTTTTTTGTAGGTTCACATTTGTGAAAATTTTCTGATTTTCTCAGATTTCTATCGTAGTATATTGAATGTCTTTGGGTGCTGTATTATTTTTTGGATAAAACAAGCACCTTGCCTTATAACCTGGTTCTCTGGAAACAGGAATTTGTTTGCCAGCGAAATCAAGTGATCAGAAAAAATAATGCCAAGCAACATACAATATCATTTATACAGGTGTGTTGATAATAGAGGGTGTCAGAGGACATCATATGTAAAAGGCTTATTTTGGAAAAATAAAAGTTATAACCTGTTTGGTGTCTGTGTGTGTGTGTGTGTGTGTGTGTGTGTGTGTGTGGATGTTTCTTACCTTAGACTGCAGGTCCATGAGTGTGTGTGTGAGGATGATGTTGAACACAGCGTGAGATCTGCTGCTCTCTTCGTTCATATTTGTGGCTGCCACTGTGCGAGATTTATTTCCCTCTGACATCAGAGACTCTATGTCCTGTCAGAGACACAAACAAACACACGTCCTGTCTGTACCCGTACTTTATGAAATGACTTGTTTCCCTTGGCAACGCATTGTCATAAAAGCTAAAGAAAATGAGAGCAGAAATTAGATGCAGTTCATAAAGTACCTTGTAGCAGGCTACGGCCAGGCGAGACAGGCCATCAACATAAGGCCCCAAAACTTTGTGTTCTCTCACTCTGAGCGCCTGTCGATTTCTACAGAAAAGAGACAGTTATTAATCCTGTATCCTTCAGTCCTATTCTATCTCACCAAACTGCAAACATGAGGATGAGGAACACGGCTGTGTTCATCCCCCACCAAAGAAAGAAAGAATGAAAAGGGTACAAAGGGTAAATTTGCTATTTTTCAACTTGGATTATTTTTAAGTTTTTGTGCGGAAGTGACTAATGGGATCAACAATTTTTTAAATTGGTCCAGTACTGAGAGAAAGCGCTGCAGCAGCAGTGAAATCAGCTGCAAAGTAATCCCTGCAGGCAATTAGGTCCCATCAATTAACATCCACTTGAGTATTTGTTTTTGCCACCGACAGGCTCAGATTGTTATTTTAAGTGTTTAACATTATAGAAAGGATCCCTACAGAGACAGACCTATTTGTTAGGGAGTAAGATCCTTTTTGTTTAACCCCGATATTACCATTGCCAAACCTATCATATAAATAAACATTAACTTTAGTGTGTGTAAAGCTAGCATATTTTCACATATAACTGGATAAATATGTTATTTTTTTCAACCAAATCAGAGTTGGTGATGGAAAAGTGGAAAGAGAAACCAAGACACCTTTTTTGAGTTTTATTTTTCTTGACTTTGACAGAAGAGTGTTTTACAATGAGAAAATTACTGTGTATTTAAATGGAGTCTAGTGGGTTTGATGATAGCAATACTGGGGCTGCTTCTGGTTAAACAAAAAGGATCTTGCTCCTTACCAAAGATGTCTATTTCTGTAGGGATCTATGCAACAATGTTGTCAGACACTAAGAATAATAATCTGAGCCTGTCAATGGCAAAACCAAACACTTTTAGTGGACATAAATTGATGGTGCTCATTTACCCGCAGAGATTACATTGCAGCCTGTTTTACCACCAAACAGCAGCAGCCTCAATCAATACTGGACCAATTTCAACAATATTGGGTCAAAACCTAGTATATGGCTGGACTATAAAGGAGAACTTTAAATTTGAAAGAGGAGGTGGTCCGCATATACCTCTCCAGACTTTCATTTACTTTGACTTATGCTTTACAGAGCTGGTCCTGCTGTTACAGTCCAGCCCAAAAACTAATGTAAATCCATGTTAAAATAAAGAACAGCACACTTAGACACAGTCACACAGCTGAAGGGAGCTGCTTTCTCTGGAGATACCACCTTCTCCTCATAATGGTGGCAGCATACTGTATGTTCCGATATTGTAACATGTAATATTCAACAGCGTTTAAATAAATTTAAGGTTTGTGTTATACATAGCATCTGTTAAACAATCTGTCAGTTTGGATTGGAGTTTATTTCAAAAGCGCAATGACCAATGGTGAAACACTAACTCTCACGTCATCACTCACTTGGACCAGTGGTATAATCTCATAACTCACTCAGTCACTCACAGAAAAACTTCTGCATTTATAGGGCTGGCCTCGCCTCTCTGTCCAGACAAATATTGCTGTTACCATGAGTCAATTAGACACAAAAACATTGGAAAATAGGGTCCACATTGAAAAGAATACCAAAGTTTCCCTTTAAGATCACGATGTACAGCTATATGCTATGTTCATAGAACTGTATCAGAAGGTAAGACAGAAATATGAAGACTCAAATGATTGCAAAACTACAACATTTTACAGTTCCCAGCATAGAATCCCAAATACACTAGTAAGAATGCAGGATCATGAAAATAAAACATTTATCGCACGACTCCCTGTTTCAAAGTTAACTGGCCCAAACAGTTCCTCACCCTTTGGGGTCAAGCAGGTCTCGGACCTTCTCGTTGTAAATCTCCATGTAGGACACCTCCACTGTGAAGCTCTCTCCCTCCTGGGCCTCCTGCAAAGTCCTGCTGAACAGGGAGCTGCAGAGCCGAGGGATCAGACCTGGCTGCTCTGCCGAGCCCATCATGGTGTATGACTTCCCAGAGCCTGGAGACACACAGCTAGAGTTTACTAATCCAAATGTCAAGCTGAAAAAGAGCCAAGTAATGTTAAAGAGGGAATAAGAAGAAAGGAGGACAGAGAGTCAGGTTCTGTGTTATTGGTTAAAGAAGTCCATCAACACAGCATAATGAATACAGCTTCATAAGCTGCTCACATAGGTCCCATTATCATAAAAAAGTGTAACACATAATAAAAAAGGAAAAAGGCAATTTAGAGATATGGTCTTTATGTCCATGCTTCTCTGTCAAGACATGACAGATTTCAGAGATTTGGAGGCATGGAAGCAAGTGAAAGATGAAAAAGACTCAATCATATAGTAAATTAATGCAGATCTGGAGAGTGCTCCTAATGATTCTGAAAAAAAGCTGTACGCCTGACTCTGAATAAACAGATGTACCACAACACTTCTTAAGCCTTTATGCAAATTCAATACAGATGAGTTAACACTCCAGGATGAGATGGAAAAATACGTGTCTGACAGGCAGAGGTTCTGATGAGTTAGCACTGCAAAGTGAGACACCCTCAAATAAAGAGCTAATTAAACAGCTTGTTGAGACAGTCTGAAAATGTGATGACATTCACATTTACAGTCTCCAAGTGGATGGCAGTGTGGTCTGTTAAGGAGCAAAGGTGATTCAAACCGAAGTCAGAAAATGTTCTCAGAAGTTCCCAAAGTTAATGGACTTAAAGATACAGATGTTGTCAGAGATAGACAGGAAATATTCATGCTGTATTGTGTATTTTGCTAGAGAAGGCCTTACCCTAACTGGAAATGACTTACATCTTGAATAAGGCACCTGGAAAGGTCAACATACCTTGTCAACCTTATCAGTGTAACTGCCTTAAATAACGCAATAGAGGTCCTGCTTGGTTCTAAAGCTTGTGGATTAATAGACCTTACTCAAAGCATTTTGACTTGTCATAGCAGGAAAAGCACAAGTGTTAAAGGAATATGTGAATTAGTGAAGAAAACTTTTTTCTCTTGTACGCCTCCACAGTAAACGAAGAATCCATACAGGAGAAAATTCCAGATGAATTTAAGTAAAAGGGGACTGTGTGTAACGGCAGCAAAACTATATCAAGACATCTGTTCAATATACTCTCACACAACTTGCAAAGTATACCAATACAGTCTCGTTTATCCAGTCATATGCTCAGTATGGCCCTTTCCACCAGAAATCTGAACTGAAAGTGAAACTTACCTATGCTCTCTTCAAAGATAGACTGTATTAACAAAAACAATAATTTTACCTCGCTGAGTACAAAAGCTGCTGGTCAGTGGCTGCTGTTAGTTCGGATGCAAGTCACACAATAACACAAGGTAACTAACTGATTAAAGCAGCCATAAACCAGGAGATACTGTGTTCAGGGAGGTAAAATTACTGTTTTTGTCAATGGAGTCTGACTTAGAAGAGAGCATAGGTAAGTTTTGCTTTCATTTCAGTTCCCTGTCAGAATGGTCTGTCTGTTTGGGAAGTACTGAGCATGTGACTGGATAAATGAGACTTGGATTATGCTGCACAAATTGTGTGAGAGTCTATAAACATATATTTTAAAATCTACATTTTTTATTGATGGTGAGAACATGCCCTGAGTGGTTACATTTCAGCCTGCTTCGCCACTACCAGCTGAAGCGGTCTACCTTAATACTGACCAAATTTGAAAAATGTTGTTGTAATTAGCCACTTAGACAAAACATGGGAAAATAGTGTCCAGGTTTAAAAATACCAAAGTTGCATTTAACTGCTAATGCAAAAGCTCATTACCTAAACCTTTGTCTTGATAAATTAAGCCAAATGTCTTTTTCCACAGAAGTAATTCCTTTAGTTTAGCAGCAGTAATGCCAGGCGATCCAATTTGCCTTTTTCCCCCAAACAAGTTACCATGAATAAAACTCAACATATCTTCTATAACAGGACCATTATCAATATTACCAAGGACCCATAAGTGTGATGTTTGAATGTTTGCATGTTTAAATGTTACCTGTCTGTCCGTAAGCAAAGATGCAGGCATTGTAGCCCATGAAGGCGTTGTCCAGCAGACTCTCCCCAAGGCATTGGAACACTACATCCTGACCTGCACAAACATCACACAACATACTTCAACTTTTCACAGTGCAGACTGCAACATAAACTAAACTTTCTTTTTACAAGATAACTTTAGGAACAAAGCAAAGCTGAGGAGATCCTAAAGGGAAACAAAAATACAGAGACACTTTCTTCATACAGACATGACTTAGAGTTCTCTCTCGTTCTACACAAGACAAGACTTACAGCCCAGAATAGACATGGTTGGCATTTTGTTCAGATTCAATACATCTGACACTGCTGAATTATTAATACCCTTCACATAGTTAAGAAACCCCCTGGCAATGGTTTTGTTCTATCCCTTTACAACATATAGGACCACAGAATACATCTAGAGGTAAACAATGTGTAACTCTTCATCTGAACCCCCTCAACAGTCCCTTTCTTCAACTCTATAAATAGTTCAGAATGTCAGGAAACATTCTGTCAGGAGCTAAGTTTGAGAAATGAGTCATCGAGCAGTGAAGTTACACACAAGCTAAAAACGGGACCAAAATAGAGTTCAAAACAAAGAGACAATGTGGGAATATACCAACCTGCAAACTTGTCTTTTTGAGATTCATCCATTGACCAGAAGCAGTGGTCATAAGCAAAAACCTGATGAGAACACACAAAATACAAGAGGGTGGATTTTAATTAAAAACAACTAATTTTAAGCATTCAATCAACAAATGTTTGCAATGGAAATATAGTCACAGACTGAATCTCTGCAATGCAAATTACATTGTATTACTTTAATATTAAATACAGTGGATACTTCTTATAATGATCGAGTCTGACCCAGTTAAAATGATCACTAAGAGCATTATTTCAAAATTTCTCATGCAGATTACCATCTAAGTGGTATGTGCATATTTATTACATGAATATAAAGTAATGAAACCAACAGCTTTGCTACAAAAAGCTCATTCAAGGGTGACCAAGCATTATCAACCCACATGATGAGGGCGGCTTAAGACTACACAAGGTAGCCTGAGGAAGACCATGTTTTGCCGCTTCATCTCATTTCTGGCAAGTTTTGAGGAGACTATGTTACTCATGAGAGAAAATGACTCTTTTTACTGTCTTTAACTTCAATGTGTGTGCAGCACCAGCCTCAGGTAGCCAGCTGGAAGCATACAGGTTACTGCAAGGAAAAGTATCATAAGAGTAAAGTAAAACTAGCGTTACCACCTCACGGTTGTATGCCTCCTCGAACCACTCAAGTTGCAGCTACAGTTTATGCCCATGTCTCTGAAATCATGGATGCATCACACACATCTTACCCCATAAGATGCACATAAGATCTACACAATAAGCACAGTTTCAAGGTGGGCACCCAAGATGAGTGTCACCAACTCAGTATCTGACCAAATGTCTCCCCTTCTGTTCCTGAGATATGACGTTGACTAATGGCCAGAAAAGTGTTTTTGCAAAACATTATGATGTCACAGTGAAGCTGATCTTTGACATTTGGATATAAAATTCATCAAATTATCCTGTTAGACATTTGTGTAAAACTGTGTCCTAAGTAGTGTATGACTTTTTGAGTTATGGCTAGAACATGTTTCATGAGGTCACACTGACTTTGACTTTTGAACCTTTGCAGTAAATCTAATCATTTCTTTCTTAAGTCCAAGTGGACGTTTGTGCCAAATTTGAAATAATTCCTTTAAGGTGTTCAAGATATCTCGTTCATGAGAATGCGACAGCCCAAGTCAAAGTGACCTTGACCTAAACATATGACCATCAAAATTTAATCAGTTCATCGCTGAGTCCAAGTGGATATTTGTGCCAAATTTGAAGAAATTCCCTCATGGCCCTCTTAAGATATTCAGTTCACAAGAATGGGCTGGACAGATGGACGAACCATATCCATATGTTGTTGGGTATAGAAATGAATACTGTAAGCAAACTATTTGATTATTTTAAGCAAATTATAGAAACAGCAATTATACAGGAATAACGCTGTCCCAATATATTTGATGCATGTAAGTGGTTGATCACTTAAACTGTGATCACTATAAGTAGTTTCCACTGTAAAATCTAATTCAGAGTTAAACTGAGTACTCACCTTGGCCTGATTCCTGAGAGCAACAGAGAGAAGAAATAAAGATATCAGTTAATTATTGGTGTTTAAGTACATGAATATGTCACCCAACCTCAAAACTGCTTTAAATCTTACTGTCAGTCTAACACAGACCTGTGGATTTACACACCAGAGACAAGAACATGTGCAAATATTATTATTCATATTGGCAACACCATCAACACTAACAACATTTCTTCATCTGAAATGATGGTCCTTAGGAAGAACTTTGTAAGATTCAAAGCAAAGCAGAGTCCTGCTGCCCCCGTAGCACTGTAGCTGTTAAAGCTAGAGTCCGCATTACTTCTTCTTTTTTCCCACCAACATTTTCCCAGACAGTCTGGGGAGTCCTGGCCCATTTACCCTTTGCTCACAAGACTGCTTCTCTAACCTGTAAGTGAGTGGTTCCCAACCTTTAGGTCACAAGCTAATTTTAGCTGGTTGTTAGATGTCTCGGGGATTAGCAGAAAAAAAACATTTACAAATGTATTATAATGTCTACTTTTCAGAGTCATAACTACTTTGTTTTTGTTTTTCTTGTGAAATACTTACTGTTGCCCGCCTCAAAGCATCATCTTGTAATTCATTAAATGACTCAAAGTAAGAGGAGAAAAACTGGTTGAACTGTTTAGCACTCTGTCACGAGAGTTATGAGTAGGCATCACTATTCATAGATCATGAATTAAGAAAAAAAAAAAAAAAACTAGAATTACCGCCCTGCGGTTGTGAGCCTCCGAGCACTAGTCGAGTTTCTCTTGCAGTTTACATCCATGTCTGTGAAAACATGGATGCTTCACACCCATTGTCCCCCTGACAGCACAGAACATCTATACAATCAGTACAGTTTCAACATTAGTCAACAATTCAGTATCTGACCAAATGTCTCCCCTTCTGTTTCTGAGATATGACATTGACTAATGGCCAGAAAAGTGTTATTTCAGAACATTATGATGTCACAGTGAAGCTGACCTTTGACCTTTTGGATACAAAATGTCATCATTTCATTATTTTATCCTATTAGACATTTGGGGGGTTTTTAAGGTTTTTTTGTTTTTTTTTGGCTTTTTGTCTTAATTGGATAGGACAGTCTAAACGTGAAGAGGGGAGGGAGAGAGGGGATGACACGCAGCAAAGGGCCACAGGCTGGAATCGAGCCAGTGGCCGCTGCAGCAAGGACACTGTCTTTGTATATTGGACACCTGCTCTACCCACTAGAGCCACCAGTCACCCTCCTACATATCTCATAATTAAAGTATGAATTCTTGTGTTATAAACAAAAACATATTTTGTGAGGTCACAATGACTTTGACCTGCGACCACAAGGTTGAAGTCTATTCTTCATGTTGTGTTCACAACAAACGCAATGCAAATTTGAACACTAGAATATATTGTGGTGACTTGCTTCATACACGCAAATAACTCACATCATACGGGTGTGAAATCGCAGAATCCATGAATACATTTTCCACCGGTACGTCTTCTGCATCATACGTCCTACGTCATACAAAGGATCTCAGTGCTGATTGGTTATTGCTGCACGCATTGGTCGCTGACGTTCCGATTTTCCAGATCTATTGAATAAGCATATACAGCAAAATCACACTGCTCACTTAATGCTCGCCACTTGATTTGCGTTTTCCACATCATTCGCATCATGACTTTGCATTCATCACGCTGCCCAGCAGGAATTTTCATCTAATCATGTCTTTACGTTGCCTTTACATGTAATTCACTTGCTCCCGGTGTTAAACACATCATCAGTCCAAGAGGATGTTATTGTCAAATTTAAAGAAATTACGTTAAGGTGTTTTTGACATGCCATGTTCACGAGAATGAGACCGATGCAAGGTCACATTGACTTTGACCTTTGACCACTGAAATCCAATCAGTTCATTGTTCAGTCCAAGTGAAAAGTTTGTACCAAATATAAAGATATTCCTTCAAAGTATTCTTGAGAAATCACGTTCACAAGAATAAGACAGATGAGGTCACATAGACTTGACTTTTGAACACCAAAATCTAATCAATCCATCGTAGAGTCCAAGTAAACATTTGTGCCAAATTTGAAGAAATTTCCAGGCGTTCTTAAGATATCGTGTTCACATGAATGGGACGGACGGACGGACGTATGGAGAGACGGACAACCTGAAAACATAATGCCTCTGGCCACGGCTATTGCCAGCGCGTAGGCATAAAAAAACAGAAAAATAAAGTTTACATCAGGCCAGCAAATGCACAGAAAAATTAGCTCTTAGCTGCATGGATGCATTACCTAATAGTCCAACTATGATCCTAACTACTGTATGTCTCCCTGGACAAGTTCTAACTCATTCTATAATTAAAATGAATAGTATATCAACACAGTCACCTGCTGTGATTTAACAGATACTTGACGTTCACTAACTGTGGCACTTCATAAAAGTAGAGCAAGCAACACTACAGTGCAGGAGGAGCAGTGCTAGCAAATACTGGAGATCTGACACAACCCCAGGTCAAAGTCAGTGGAGTAAAAAGGGAGAGTTTAAAGAATAAAAGGTAAAAGGTGTTGTAATCGTAGAGAAGCTTGAAAATCTGTTAAGGTGACTAATCCTCTTTGGCTTATTGTGAATGAAGGAGAGAACGTGACACACCACTATTAACATTAGAGCCTTCCAGTGTCCCTGAGACACAGGCCAAGCCTAGATCTCTGCAATCTTACCAGATTGCACACTTAAAACACACTAGACTGCATTTTTAGTTCATCCCAGCACAGCCAACAATAGTATCCCATGCATCAGTCAGCAAAACATCACCACATTCCAACAAGCAAATGTCAAATTTAATTATCAAAGATGTTCTATGTTTCAATGCAGCTTCATGGTGTCCTCCATCAGCAAAGCGACATTAATGAAACCAGCACTAGTCATGTGTCAGTTAAAAATAGGATCTGTTGTACTTGTAAGTGGTGTTAAAAGCAGCTATAATTAATATTTCCATATTAACGACAGATCACGTGACTACCTGTATGTAGAAAAGGTCCCTCCTGGTGATGAACCCATAGAGAATTATCACCCAGCTCTGCAGTTCCCCTGAACCCTACAGAGTGGTTTAGTCTCTTTAAGCTCATTGTTTTGGTTTTCCGGCCCACATCTTTTCTGTTTTGGTTCACTTACAACACTGTTATTATTGTTCTTATTGGCCGAACCAGGCAGCTGTTTGTAACAACAAAAAAAGATACAACTCTGACCCCCCCTCTATATATAACTGGTTTAAAATAGTTTCTGAAATCTTTGAAATGGAAAAACTAACTTTAAATTTGAGACTGGATAGGACAGCATTTGAAAGAAAGTGGGGAAAATGGATTAATTATCTGAATAAAAATTAGAAAAGGAAAAAAACAAACAAAAAAACCCCTATGATCACAATCCTCACACAGTCTTTATAATGATCTATTTGCTAATGCATTGCAATCTCATTGTCACGTAGTGTTATCTTGTGCTAACGAAGTTTCGTTTTTTTCCCCCTTGCCTATACCTGTATAAATATCTGCATAAGTATTTTCCATATATGTAGATAGGTGGAATGAGATGATCCCCTATTTCTCATGCATTATTTTTTATATATATAGTATTAAAAAAAATACAACTGTCCAGCACCATATGACACTATAGCAGACAGACAAAACTTAGCAACTAGTTAAGTTTCTTTGTGAACATAGTGAAGCATTTAGCCGCTATGAGCTCAATAGTTTCTACATGAAGTTGGTTGAAACCAACAAAAGAGAAAAAAAATAGAGTGAAAATTGAAATTTCTTTCAACAGGAGACCAGAAACCAAGCAGCAACCTCCAGGAGGAAAAATTAAGTCAACACACAAGTGCCAAAAACTACAGTGTCTCTAATGGCCACTTGAGGCTGACTCCAAGACCGAGTCAATCCTTACAGACCTCCATGTGAAAATGACCAGCTCTGCTTACAGCAGATATAAACATGTTTACAGCCTGGTACAAAAACTTATTTTGGTCTCTATAGCTAATTTCCCCATCTATGTGCAGCGTGGCGCATCATGTAACGTCAAGTAGTGCCGCCCCTAGCACACACCGGACGTGTCACACTGCAGCGCGTTAACACAGATGACCACACAAAGTTCTTCCTACTTCTGTACCTCTTTCACCTCTACGTTATCTTAAAATCATATGTGGAAAGGCCCTTGATTTCTCACCCGAAGAGCCATTATCCAGAGCTATAATTCGCCAGCAATGTCTTTTTGGCCATTGATTTCATAATGACAGGACTGTGCCTCGTTTAGCTCAGGATATTTTTCAACCTCAACAACAAATCTCTCGTCATCCAGTCTTTGTCACACGAGACACAGCAACAGCAACAGAGGTGTGTTTATGCATCCATGGTGAGGAGAGGAGTCGAGCTACCAGAGGAGCAGAGAAGAAGAGCTGCTACGGGAGCTGGTATGTACAAGCAGAGAGCAGGTGGGGAAAAAATGCATGAAATTCAGGGGGTGACGAGGCTGGAAATAGGATAGTGGCATAGATCGCTGTGGGACGACACTTTCAGCAGTGCTGATGCACGTCTAGCCACCAGTGTGGGGCTGTACATTGAGAGAAATAGGGCATATATTTGACACACGGCATTCGCCACTGGGGTGCTTTAGCCTTCAGAGTGACAGGGTATCGTCCGTTTACAAGTTGCTACATGGCAACATTGTTGGTTAGGTAACGTAATCATGAATCAACCCCAGATTAACAGAGTTTAAGCATAGCCATAGCTGTCACTATAACAGTGTGTTTTTAGTTTGTGAGAGTTCATCATAAAGTTTTGGCGGTCTAAAAAAGTCTTGTTCAGCATTTGGTTGAACTTAAAAGATTCAGAAAAGAGTCGTAAAAAATAACCATAGCTGTAAATGCAATGTGATAACCAAGCTAGCAGCTGGCATTACAGTAAGGTCTATCCTTTGATCCAAATATGGTCAGTTCTGGCTAAAAGAAACCAAGATGGCGGCAGCCCAAATGCCAAACTCGGGGCTTCAAAACCGAAGTCCACAAACCAAAAGGTGATCTCATGCTGGGTACATCTGTTATTTCATACAGTCTATGTCAGAAACAAATTGAATGATAATGTTGATCTCTGTGTCAGCTGGATGTGTAAATAGGCAACTATATTTGCAAGTTTGCAATATAAACCTAAAAAGGTAGTAAAAAGCAATGTTGTGTTTACAGCTTGTTTCCACTGCCCCCAAGTGGCCCAAAAAAAACTTATATCATCCTTAAGTCTGCATTTAGCTCTTTACTTCTTTTCTGCTCATTAAATTAATTGTTTTTCTGCAAGCTGTGCTCTGGCAAATTGCTTGCAGAGGCTGTCAAGCATTCAGGGTGATGCTAGTTCAGTCTGCAACAGTCCTCACTCCTCACAGACTGCTGAGCAAGGACATCTAACCACTACATAGTATTTTAAAACTGCCTCAGAGAGATGAGCTGAAAGCTGGCTAAACTAAAGTAAAGACAAATATTGCACTGCAAAAGGATTAAGGATTACAAAGTTCTTTAATCCATGTTTCTACAAGATGAAAATGTATTTGCGGTGGATGCCCAGTGAGCAATGTTAGGGATGCAAACTGCGTTTTCAAACTTATTTCCCCACAACCATTTAACAGGATGAAATGCTAACTACAAAAAAAATCTTTTTGGCAAATCTATTAAAGTTGGCTACCCCAAATGTGAAAACGTGAGAAACACTAATTGTCAATCTTCGGGGATTACCATACATAATTCAAAACACACAGCCTTCACTCAGGCAGAAATATCAATTTTGGGGTTTAAAAAAAAAGGTTGCAAATTTAGTCATGGCCAAACAGGGGGGTGGTGGGGGGTTGTAATGAAACAAGGCCTCCCTATGTGAGACTTGGCTGGTCCATGAAAGAGCAACATTAAGTCCTGTCCTCTCCTGGGCTGGCAAGGACATTCCTGAGATAACTGGCAGAGCCTCACAGCTCCAAGGAGTCACTAAAGGAGAGGGAGGAGGACGGTGGGTCAGCAAGTCTATGACCAACAACATACAGGCCTACACAACTAGACTATTACACATTTAAGCGCTTTGATAACACACAGCCCTTCTGGGTAGATTCTGCATTACAGATTCTGTACTCAGACGTTCCCAAGGATAAATAATAAGCAAACATTTGTGATGTCATAAACAGATAAAAAACCTCTTCAAAGTGGGGCTCTTATCAAAGCCAAGTTCAGATAAGAAAGGCTCACAATTTCTCTTTCATTTTCTAAACATTATTCTGCAGGGGCTGATAAATATCCCAACAACAATTCAAGGTCTGTTTACAGCATGTGCAGTAAAATGGGATCCATGAAACTATTGTTTTACACGCCTGCTGACTATTGGTGGGCTCCAAATTTATGAAAGCAAGCCCGAGGCTTTATTAATCTCTACCATCTTGAGGGTCTGACAGCTCCTGCTGTATTCCTGGTTGCAGCTACCAAGGGTACCGTAACATATTAACAGCCCCTGAGGCTCATGCAGCAATTCAGTTAAACCTGTCAGGCAGTGAGCTGACTAAGCACAAACCTTGTGGAATTGGCTGGTGACTGACTCCCCCAGCAAACAAAGCTTTTCTGTAACACATATTATGCTCATAATAGAATACAGTCTGCTGGGAAACTAATCAAGAGTGCCTTAATGCAGAAATTGGTGCTTTCCAGTTGAAAATACTTCCTCACTGGCTGCTCAAAATCTGTTTACCTCTTCCTCTTGTGCTTCTCTGTGACCCTCAGGCTGCTCTGGGATCATAGAAGTCTGTGTTGCACTGAGCCTGTAAAACCTGTTCACATTGAGCCCCAAAGGGGAAGCATACCGCAGCTGAAGCATGTCAGGGCAGAACAGACACAAACAGATACATACACACACAAAAATTCATAGCATAACTAGGAAATAAGAAACTCTCTCCCCTACTTACAAAGACAAAGATTCCTATTCTGTCTTGCTGGACAGGGTTGCCCTCAGGCATATTTACTGAACAATGTAACCTGAGAGTGGGACAAAACCTCCAGGGAGCATCTACTTGCACTGCTCTGACTCACTGCCTGGCTGACTGAGTAGAGGAGAGAACAGGACTGGGCTGCTTTGTCAATCGCAAACACTGGAGAGGTACACACATGACCAGTGGCCAAGCGGCAGCCTCTGAGGCTGAAAATTGAAGGCAATGAAGTCATGCCAAAAACTGCAGTTCCTCTAATGGCCACTTGAGGCTGGTTCCAAAAGTGAGTCAATCCCCATAGACCCCCATGTTAAAATGTCCAACCATACAGCAGAAATAAACTTGTTTAGGCCTGGTACAAAAAACATGTTTGGTCTGTAGAGCTAATTTCAACATTCATGACAACTGTATGGGGGGTGAATTTTTACATAACTCCCCTGTTTAAATGTTAAAAGGCTTAAAGTTACACAAAATTAAGGGGCCGTACACATGCCGCATCTTTAACCTCGTGGAAAACATGAGGTTGAGCGCTGGCACTTCTCTTGTGCCTGCTCTGTGCCAACTTTGAAGGGCATGGAGTTAGGTTGAGTCTGAAGTTACTAAGTAGCCATAACCAGCACTGAGTCATAGCCTGCTTACCAGAAATCCTGAGTGCAGAGCTGATCTTCCTCCAGGCATTGTTTTGTAAGTGTGTATTGGGGGCCATATGCATGCCTCATTTTTTGCACCCTCTAATCCATAGTTTTTAAAGTAGATGCAAGGCAGGTGCGCTCAAACGCCAGAGTGGCGCTGTTGCGACACACACACATTCCTGAGTGCCTATTTTTCAGGGCTCAACGGCTGTGCCCTGAGATAGACTGACTTTTGTAACGCAGCAGCGCACATCACGTCATGTGATGAGGGACAACCAATCACAGCTGACTGACATCTTTCTCTTCTTCTGTAAATATCAGTCTGTGATAAATATGGAGATGTTGATCATTTTAGTGCAGGGCTGTCCAGAGATTTACATCTGTCCCTGACAATCGGTCTACACACAAACAGCGCCTGGGAGAGGATCAGCTCTGCACTCAGGATTTCAGGTCACTAGGCTATGATATCGTACTTATTAAGGTTGCTTAGCAACCTCAGACACAGCCTGCCTCTGCACTCTTGAAAATTGGCACAGAAACTTGAAGTTTGTTTATCTCAGAGCGCAGCCATCATATCCTAATAAACAATTACCTTTAGTGACAGCTACACATATACTTTGCGAATCCAGGGTTACGTCATGGTTAAGTTACCAAATAGTACCTACTTGTCACTCAAAGCAGCTACGACTTTAGGGGCCATACACATGCTGCATTTTTTGTGCCCTGAAATTAACTGCTTTCAGTGTAAAAGCATGGCAGGTGCTCGAGAACGCGTGTGCGCCGCAATGGCGCTGCTCTGGCGTTTGAGCGCACCTGCCATGCTTTTACACTGAAAGCAATAAATTTGAGGGCGCAAATAACATGGTATGTGTACGGTCCCTTAGGTTGTAGCTGCTTTGAGCGAAGCAACAATGACAATGTCGGTTTGGTAACTTAACCATGACGTAACCCTGGATTTGCAAAGTATCAGTGTAGCCGTAGCTGTCACTATTTCAGTGTTTTCAGTTCATGAAAGGTAATTATTACATTTTGGTTGCCTAAAAATGTTCAGTATTTGGTTGAACTAAAAGACTCCCTGAGGAGTCGGACATTCAGATTTGAACGGTAAGTACATTTTGTTTGAATGTTTTTTTTAAGCCATTCCATTTAAGTTTGCATGTTCTCCCTGTGTTAGCGTGGGTTTTCTCCGGGTACTCCGGCTTCCTCCCACAGTCCAAAGACATGCAGGTTGGGGATAGGTTAACTTGTGACTCTAAATTCTCCGTAGGTGTGAATGTGAGTGTGAATGGTTGTCTGTCTCTATGTGTCAGCCCTGTGATAGTCTGGCGCCCTGTCCAGGGTGTACCCTGCCTCTCGTCCAATGTCAGCTGGAATAGGCTCCAGCCCCCCCGCGACCCTCAAGAGGATGAAGCGGTTATGAAAATGGATGGATGGATGGTTTTAAGCCTGTTTTTTGATGGCAAAAAATAGCATTAGCATTATCTCTATTTACTATGGCTGTAAATGGACGCGTTTCTCAACGGGGGTGGTACTGCCCCTCCGGAATATTTGTGAAAGGGTGGTGTTGCAGCTCTCCTTGCTCCGTGAACTGCTCCTCTGATGAAGAGCAGTGCACGACCACTGCCCTAAACTTTGTCTTACCCATAGAGTCCCGAAGGGGGCCCTGTGTTTGTCAGACAGTCTGGATGGGATATTAAAGCACAGAGTGATAACATAATATACAACAGATTAAGGGTCAGGACTTTTTTTCCTCACAATATAACGACTTTATTCTGGACTTATCAGAGAACACAGATAAGTGGGATACATTTTGAATGTGCAGAAAGCTTTGAACATGAGCAGAAATCTTGTTTAAACACAAGCTAAAGTCCAAGGGTTTAAAACTGAATTAAAATGAATTAATTTATCATTGATGAGGAAAGGCCCCACATGAACATTTAAATAAGTTACCTTCCCAAACAAAAGACACAAATAAGGACTGATGAGATAATCGTGCCTACATGTGTGCTGACTCAGCAGAGAAAACAATAAGTGAGAATACATATTTGAAAGCAGTACAGAATGTCTGAGAGCCTTAATGCACTCTATTCCATTATATTTTGAATTACTACTTGGTGTTTTCCTTTACATAAAAAAAAGACATTTCCATTAGAATTGCATTAAAATCCACCAGAACGCAGGAAAAGAAGTGTTTGACACTCAAAAGTTTCCTGGGGGAGGGCCCCCAGACCTCCCCACTTCATATGTATAGCCAACATATCATTCTGCTTTGCTTCCAGTAGCCTCAGACTTTTACCTTGGTAGACTGCTCTCCATATTTCTTTGCAACAGTTCATAGGAATGCTTCTTTTTTTGGCATCAGTGCAAAATTACCACTCTCTGATTGGCTGCTGTTTGTGATCAATAATGACACCTAATTAAAGTTTAAATGTCATATTTCTAGCCACTGCATTTGTTTACCACTCATAAATAGAATTTTTTATTCACATGGCTTTTTTGCTCTCTGAGAAACAAATAAAAATGTTTTTACAAATGTCAGCTAGTGACAGCTAAAATGCTTAACTCCTTGCTTCAAAATAGGAGTCCACAAATGGGTGACAACACAGTGACTACATCCAGTCTATGCCAGTGGCACATTTTCAACTAAACACAATCAATGCACATTTTGCAGCCACAACATCCATCATTTTGTTACTATTCTAATGCATTATACTGATGTGAGTTCTGATATTATATATCAAGCTAAATACAAATGTTTACACTGACTGGATGTATAAATTGTAACTTAAATTCTGAGTCTTAAATCCTGACAGTGACTGCTCTTTTGTTGTTATTCCTTTAAATCATGGCTTGTCTACCTGAGCAGGACTGAGCTGGAACAGATACGCCCTTTGTAAAGAGAGCAACGATGCAGGAAGGACACAGAGGGAGGAGGAAGAATGGAAAGGAGCAATAGAAGGAGGATGGGCGGGGTGAGGGTTGGAGCAGAGCTTCTTCCAAGCAACTGGGTGCTAACTAGACAGGCTGGTTAGAGTCTCTTCTGCCTGCAATCCTACACTGTAATCAATGTATGAAGGTGGGATTCACCTTACCAAAAACAAAATGTAACCCTTACCCTAACCCTAACCTCAACCGCCTCTCTTTTAACCTAACACTTTATAGCTTGCTACATGCTAACTTAGCATTTTTCTTCAGGGTTTCTGCTTCCAGACCAAGGGGCAAAGGGAGCTGATCATGAACTGACATGTAGGTATGGTGGGCGAGTCATGTAGTTGGTGGACAGGTCATGTAGCTGCTCCAACCACAGTTATATCGACTTAAAATTTATGTAACTTTTCAAGAACTCTGTCTGTCTCTGTCCAAGCAGTACTCACACACCATTCCAAATTAGTCCATACAGAGTTTGAAAGAGACACTGAATAAGTAACACATATAAAAAAGAAGTAACCACTATAACATTTTGAAGGGCCTCCATGTTGCTTTCTACTGTTTACTAACACTGTTTTCCAGTGTGTTTGTGTCCAATATGACACACCAGTAAAAAAAGAAAAAAAAGAAAATGGCCTCATACACTGCTCTGGTCTACTGGCAAAATGGAAAAGGAGTCTATTGCTTATGTTTTGTGGGTTTTCTTGCATTTCAAAAACCCCATGTACGTACTACTTTTGGTGGAAAAAAACGAAACCAGTTTGCTTAACTTTCAAGACAAAACAAAGACCCTGACTGGCACTCTTTTGTCAAACTTCAAATAAATGAATTAAAGACAGCGTCCAGCAGAAACCTCCAATTCTATGTTCACCTGTCAGTCCCAAGCCAAGTGCGGAGTGAAGACCAACAAAACCTGAGTCAAGTCCCAAGTAAAGACCAACAAGTCCTGAGTCAAGTCCCAAGTGAAGACCAAGTCTCAAGTAAAATCCCAAGTCAAGACCAACAAGTCCTGAGTCATGTCCCAAGTAAAGACCAACAAGTCCTGAGTCAAGTCCCAAGTAAAGACCTAGTCTCAAATAAAATCTCAAGTTAATATTAACAAGTCCTGAAAAGACCAGCAAGTCCTGAGTCAGGTCCAGAGTAAAGACCAAGTCTCAAGTAAAATTCCAAGTCAAGACCAACTATTCCTGAATCAAGTCCAGAGTAAAGACCAAGTCCCAAGTAAAATCCCAAGTCAAGAGACCAACATGTACAGAGTCAAGTACCAGGCAAAGACCAAGTTCTAAATCAAGTGCCCAGCCAAGACCAACAAGCCATTGTCTTAAGACATTAACAAGTGATTATGTGCCCCTCACCAGAATTAGGTTTTCTTAATTTTGACTGAGTCTGATATGAGTCCTAGTCATGCGACTCAAGACCAAACTTCTGGCATAATCTTTGAAAAATGTCTCATGAGTAAGAGGTAAAGCAAACCAAAATGTGGCACCCCTGGTGACTCATTGTGGGTAGCCCAGGACCAAAAAAAGATTAGCACCTGCTACAGCGGGAAAAAATAAATAAATTTAAAAAAGTAAACTACAAAATGACCCAGCTTTCTTATTATTATTCTTATTCTTATTTTGCATTAAGCTGATGGTACGTGTGTGACTAGCGTGTGAAACTGCAGCTTACCGAGGGTCTCCTTTGTTCACGCTGGCAACAGCCGGATGTAGAATTGTCTGGTTCCCCTCCATCTCCACCACACATTTTGTCTTTAGGTCTTTTTCTGGATTGAAACAGAAGTCACTGAGTAAATGAATGTTGTTGTTTTTTTTGTTTTTTGTTTTTTAAAAACATGAATAATGTGCTTTTCCCTGCAGTTGGCACCAGACTGTTGTAAGGTTAACTGGTCTAATGTAGTAATTTCTGGACCTACAAAAACAACTGTGAAATGTAGAGTGGACCAAGTTGTTTTGGCAAAAAGGCTCTCCCATTATTTTAATGTACTATTTGAACAGTTTAAAGAGCATGTACTGTATGCACTGGTCATCATAACTTTACTTGGTAGTCACTGACACAACTGTCATCACAGAATAACAGGTGGCATACACTGTGTGTGTGCCAGCTCCTCGTGATCGGAACACAAACAGCACAACATGGAGAGGCAGGAAATTGTTTTATTGATGGTGATTCATCCAGGACTTGCCTGTGCAAACATTACAACCGCTTCACTACTCTCTGAGCAGACTATAAGGAAAAGCAGGGTCACAGCTACTCTTCCTCATTCCTAACTCTTGTACAAGGTTTTAAAGGCGGGGACAGTGCTGGAACTTCCTGTCGGAGCAGGAATTAGGGCAAGTGTGTTGTTAGGTTTTCCACTGTTATGCTTAATTAGGCACATTTGTCGTTTTAAAAACCTTTTGAAAACCTTACTGGAAAGGCGATATCTTCCAGTCCTCCTCAGCATTAAACATGACACTGTATGCATTATAGTCCCTTCCATATTTTTCCATTTCTACTCCCACAGCACCCGAGCCAAAACTTTGTCAGAGAGGGGTAGACAATACCTTTTCAGAGCCTGACCGGGAGAAACATTCTGTAAAAGACAGAAATTAAGCTGCTATTGTTTGTCTAAAACTACAAATTAACCCTGGCTGTACAAACTGACAGAGCCCCTTTGGAGCTGGGCAGAGTTGTTCAAAAATGCCTTTGTTTGACCCTTGAAAAACAGGCTAATAGCGGCTGCATGGTCCAACTCATAACTGCTAAATGTATCACAAGGTTCTCTGACATTTAATATACTCACCTCTCCTGTTCATAGGTCGCACACGAACAGCGACCTTTACATTGGAGTCATTGAGGCTGTTATCATCCATTATGCCACCTGACCTGTGCCAAAGGAATGAATGGACACCTGTGAAACCAGTACACTTTGCATGTTCTTGAAACAAAATCTTACATTCGTTTTACACCTGAACACAGCTTCAGTGCGTGAGATACAAATATCTATAAATAAACGCAGTAAGCTACTAACTCCTGCTTATTTTAACACTATTTATACTTCAACCTAACTCCAAGCAGCTTGTAAAAACCTCCACGAAGACAAAACAAGCTAAAGTACGACGTATATTGTCAAAAGAAGCGAACTAACCGTGTGGAAGAGTGCGCAGTTGTTTCTCTGTCGGACTCCCACAGGCACCTCTAAGGAACGTTAAACACAGCAGCTAGCCTGGGACGCTAACGAGAGAACATACAAAGAGGGGTCAAAGCAAATGTTTTCATAATGACCGCTGATAAATGCAAGTGACCCCAGTACAGTGTATTGTAAACTCTGGTTTCTATTTGTAAGTCACTTACGACAGTACACAGTTCATTCCCTCGGCTGTTCCACCTGTTGCATTTCCTGAAACTTCCCTCAGAGACCAGTCAAGCCATGTCAGCTCGCAGCTAAAGGGATTTGCTGTGAGATTTAGGGAGCCTTCAGTCGCGCTCTGCAGCTCTGCACACACTTGCAAGGTTGGTTTAAGAGGGAATTCAGCGCCACGGTGTGGATCCGCATGCATTACAAGTCTGCGCTTTTCGTTCAAGGAGATTTGTCCCGGAGGTGTTAAGGGACCGTTCGTTACTTGTGAGCGGGGAGAGGCTGGTGGAAATGTTTTTTATTTTGGCTTAGGGGAGGGGCATACAAATTTAAATGGTTGTATTTTATATTGATCTTACCATAGATTTTCAAAAAAAACATGCAAAGGAAAGCAGAAATTATCTCTGGATTTTGACATTTCGGAAGAACACTGTCAACCTGAAAAAAAAAAAAAAAACCAACCACGTCTGAGGTTAAACTAGTGGTTTGTCATCAAAATCACTTTAATGTACGTCTCATTTAAAATCTGGGGCAAAATAGAATTTGACAAATAGACAAAATAGACATTTGCACAAAGTTACCAATGTGTATTAGCAGACAGTGGGCCCCTGGGCAAAGATATGCAAAAGGACCCCCACCTCTCCTACATAGAGGCAAGACACACAAAATTATAGTGGCTTTTATAGCCTCTTCTTGTGCTATTTTGCATCTCTTTGTAGTCATCTCTTGTTAGTCGTTGTGTGTCTCTAAGAGGTAATTATGTGTCTCTAAGAGGTAATTTAGTGTGTTTTTTGTCATTTTGCAAAGAGACACAAAATAAAAGGTGCAAAACAACCACTAAGAGACATAGTGATTGTTTTTCACCTTTTGTAGTTATTTTGTGTCTCTTTGCAGTTCCTTTGCATCTCTGTCAGGTGATTTTTTAAATATTTTTTTCTGGTCAGTACGTGTTTATTTGAGAGACATTTAGCAGGTGAGGGCCAGGAGGCCCCTGGGCCTGTGCCTGGTAGGCTTGGTCAGTAATCCTTCCTTGCTAACCAACAGTCACAACAAGAGTGAAAAACCTAGGCTTTTTTCAACTCAAGCATTTTGTGTTCAACTTTTACCTTTCAAACATTAAAGTGTAAGTTTTAAAAATCTAACAACTAATCTATGGTAAAGGGAGTTTCATGCATGTTCTGCCAGTCACTCAGGGAGGCTTTGGGAAAAATGTAAAAATATAGGGTAAGACGCCCCTACCCCCTTAATTCCTCTCCTAACCAATATATGGCACTAAGTCTACTCTCAACACATTCATCAAATGGCTATGTTATGGTGAATGGTGATAATTTATCTTAATTGCTCCATTCTTAGATTTTCTTAGATCCAATCCCAACATCACTTTTTAAAACATTTTATGGATCCTTTGAAAGTGAGCTTTTAAACATTGTGAATTGCTCTCTTCAGACAGGCACCTTTCCTGCAGCCTTTAAAACGGCAGCTGTGAAGCCCCTCCTGAAGGAGAGCAATTTGGATTGTGATATTTTTAATAACTACAGACCAGTATCCAACCTGCCATTCTTAAGCAAAATTTTAGAGAAGCTTGTTTTTATTCAATTGAATTACTTTCTAACTAAAAGCAACATTTTTGAGAAATATCAATCTGGTTTTAGGATGAACTACAGTACAGAGACAGCCTTTGATTGTAAATGATCTCAGGTGCAGTTTGGACTCACACGAGATTTCAGTCCTGGTGCTACTGGATCTAAGTGCAGCCTATGATGCAGTAGATCACCCTATTCTTTTAAACATACTTAGACACCTGGTTGGCCTCTCTGGCACTGCTTTCAAATGGTTCAACTTCTATCTCACTGATAGAAAATTTATGGTAAGGATGGTTACATACTCCTCAGGGGTCCATGAAATAAAATGCGGTGTGCCCCAAGGCTCAGTCCTAGGCCCCATGCTTTTTTCCGCTGGTTCTGGCTGCTGTGGTGCTGGCTTGGGGTCTGCTCTCCCCTGGTGGGGTGGAGGGTTCAGACCATCGCTTTTTGGCAGTGACGCTGGGCTCTTCCCCTGCCTGAGCCGGGAAGCGGATTCCTGTTGGCAGCCAGTTTGCAGCGGACGGCTCCATGTGATGGTGTTTCCTCTCTCGTTCTTCCGTGCTTAGCCTTATTTTTTCATCTTATATTTCCTCTATTTTTCCTCTTTTTTATCACATTGGGAGGGGGGGGGAGGGAGGTGAGGGGGTCTGTGGGGGATTTGTTAGGGATGGGGGGGCTCTGCTTTTAACATGTAAAGCACTTTGTTCTGCATTTTATTGTATGAAAAGTGCTCTATAAATAAAGATTGATTGATTGATTAATTATTCCACCAGAAACGTGTTAGGGTAAACCAATAACTAACTTTTAATCACTGAAAAATTGTGATCTTTGTATTTATATTAAGGTGCATATGAAAAGCTTTGATATAAATACATGATGATGGGGGATTTGTGGGGAAAGTAATTCAATTTATTAATTAACAAGAAAAAACCTTTATAGTAAAAATGTTAAGTTAGACCCTTTGGGGCAAGACGCCCCTCTCAGAGAGGGGGCAAACACACAGCTCATTTTGTAGTGCAGAGCCCTCTTGCCCCAGACAGGGGCCTTTACAACATTTTCATTTTTGTGCTATGGCAACAAAATGTACTACTGCACCAATTTATTTTTCTCAACAGTGTGTTGGTTCATCATCCTGCAAATGATAAAATCATATCCAAATATTTTTTAAATTTTACAGTAAGTTGACTTTGGTCTTTAAGGGAGAATCATACCCCATAAAAAACGAAGTCACACTCCAGCCAACCCTATGTTCTGTTAAGTAGACAACAGTCCCTAAGAAAAATATTAGTAAAATATCATCAGCCGATTTTATTTTAAATGGATTCAACAGCGGTAAAACTGTCGCAATGTTTTGCCATCGGAACCTTTTAGAGACTTAAATAATACGGGTAAAGGCGCATTTACGATATTTTACGACAGTTTTAACTGCCGTACGACAGAAGCCGTGTTTGGACGCAACGTGGAGTTGTTTACTCTCTCTGACAGTCCTCCCGGGTTAAAAACAGATGTAATCCCGCAAACCAGCGTCCACCCGTTGGAATTTGAACTGTGTGCCTAAAGGAAGAAATGGGGAAGCCAAAGAAAAAAAGTGAGTGTGTGACAATGTCTTAAGAATGTCTGAAATGACTCTCTAAACCGGCAAGTCTGGCTTTAGCTTGTTGCTAATGCTAACTGCAAGTTTTTTAATCCCATGACATGATGTAATAACGTAATGCTGTTGTGTATAACTTTCAATTTTAAAAGCGAGTCGTACGTATTTTGAAAATCCTCTGTGGTAAAGTCTGAATTCATCCAGTTACCGACAATATATTTTGATAACCTGTAATGATCTGTAATGTATTGTCTAGCTAGCTAGTAGTTTCAGTATTTTGAACTCCACGTATCTGCACTGAAGTAACGTTACTAAAGAAAAAGTAATGTGACTATATTGATTATCTTTGTTAGGTGATCTCAGCCGAGCTGAGCTGATGATGATGACCATTGCTGATGTCATCAAGCAGTTGGTTGAAGCCCATGAAGAAGGCAAAGACATCAATCTTAACAAGTAAGTCTTCGCCAGTGTACTTATTCAGCCCATGATAACCTGTTTATTTAAAGGGTAACTTCACCCATTTTCTAAGTTCGTACATGTTATTCCTATGGTTTAAGACAGTCCAAAAATATTAGCAATAATGAACATCCCTCTCCCAAATCCAAAAACTCAAAAGCTAGAGTACTAAAACATACATTTGTGTTGTGATAGGGTATCCAGTCTGGAGCTGTTTCATAGATAATGAGTGGGGAAAGGTGTTCTAGATGATACTGAGACTGCCCAGGGTAATGTTCTGAGCAAACACTTGTGGGTTCGTTCAGAAATACTCACTCCAAGTGCTAGAGCACACTCTGGCAAAACCTGGACTGTTGATAAATTCAGAGCACTGTTGGAATGTAGCGTTTGTTTATCCAGAAAACCAGACTCTCGGAGCAGCAGAGCTCTGTGTCTGGGGAGATGGAGCAGCACAGCACCAAGTGGAGTGAATGTGTGACCAAATTAACTGTTCTTTAATTCATGTAGAAATAGAACGCTCTGTTTCATAGAACAACAGGGCTCTCATTTTAGTGTAGAGCATCACATTGGATTTATGAATGCACCCTACATTTTCTGTTTCAGAGCTGAGAACAGTACAAAAGAATAAAGCTCATTTTGGTATGGAAAAAGAAAACAAACATTCTGTAAGTTCGCAAAATCAGGCTCCTGTTCATTGTCTATGGAACAGCTCAAGACTTTGTATGACATCACATGACCTATGACATCGCAGGTTCAAAACTTCCTTCCCTCTAGTTTTGAGTGAGAGTAGCTCATGTTCCCAAATATTGATTGAACTCTCCCAGGAATTCCTAATTTAGGTGGTGTTCCCCTTTAAGTTCTAGCTACACACCACACAAGCCTTTTATAACAGTTGCATGCAAGATGGAAAACTATGTTCTGCACAGATTACATTAGAAATAAAACAGTATTTTTTTTTATTAAATCATCCACTTCTTACAGTGATTTGAATGCAGTGAAGGAGAATTATAAACTAGCAGTGATGCTGGATGAATTCTCTCAAGAACCCAGCATAGTGCACAGATGCAGAGTTTGTGTTAAGTTTTTTTAAATTGCCTTTGTATGTCTGTTAATGTCAATGGGAGGATTACAAATAATGAAAAAGATGCTCACCTCCTATATTATGCACTAGACTATTTTTATGATTCTGTTTGTCTGAAAGAGTGAAGACTAAGACTTCAGCTAAATATGGACTTGAAGCCCAGCCTCGATTGGTAGACATCATTGCTGCTGTTCCACCACAGTACCGTCGTGCTCTGGTGCCCAAACTGAAGGCCAAACCTATCCGGACTGCCAGTGGGGTATGTAGTCCTCATATGAAGTCCCTGTCTATCACTATGACCTGGGGTCTGCAGTTAAATCCTGAGCTCTGTAAAGTTGTAATCAGTTTAAGTTTATGCATAGGGTGCTGTTTGGATTAGTTGTTTGAATTAACTTCAGACTAAATAATACAGTAACTTCTCATAGACACTGCAACATCCCTGCGATGTGTGTAGAGTGATTTGCTTATGAATCTGGTGCTAAATTGCAGAGTTGTTTCACATTCTTGATTAATAAATATTCAAACGGATGAGATGCTGCAAATATGTATTCAGTCAGCTCAGGTGATGGAGTTCAGCTTTGAAATTACATGAAGGTTTTGTTTTCTGGGAATATGAAACAGTGTAAAGAAAGTCATGAAAGCTACAACACACTGACAGTGGTTGTGATTGTCAGAGTTATTTTCATACAGATTATATTCAGTAAATCAAGTCAATACTTCTGTCTTCTCTTCAGATCGCAGTGGTGGCTGTGATGTGCAAACCACATCGATGTCCACACATCAGCTTCACAGGAAATATCTGTGTGTAAGTGTCCTCCAATCTAAACACTCACAGATTTAGGGAATACCCGATTTTGCTGCAGATTTTTTACATTTGAAAATTTTGAACTGTAGACGTGAACAGAGCATGACTGTGTTAATTAGCACATGTACATGTTCAGGTCAAAGAACCAAACCTGTAAGAGATGTAGATAAAACCATTAAGAGGGGTTCCAGATGTTATTGCTTCTTTAGAACACTTTGTTTTTCACAGTCACATGTTGATTGTTTTATTGTTGTTATATTTAAAGCACCTCTCACTCTTCACTCTGGCAGCTACTGTCCTGGTGGACCGGACTCAGACTTTGAGTACTCCACACAGTCTTACACCGGCTATGAGGTAAGGTGGTCTCATTCTGCCGCAGTAAACACCATTCTGTTAGCTTATAGGGGAGTAAATAACACGTTTTATCACAATACAATGGATTCTTTGAATCAATCATGAAAGGGGGGAGAGAGAGAGGGAGTGACATGCAGCAAAGGGCCCCAGGCTGGAGTCGAGGCATTATGTTTTCAGGTTGCCCATCCATCTGCCTGTCTGTCCCAAAGTTGGGAATATGTCAAGAACACCATGAGGGAATTTCTTTAAAACTTGCACAAAAGTCCATTTAAACTCAAGTATGAACTGATTAGATTTTGGAAGTCAAAGGTCAAAAGCCAAGGTCACTGTGACCTTGCGATTGTCTCATTCTTGTGAGATTCTTTGAATTTGGCACAAATATCCACTTTGAGTCAAGGATGACCTGTTTTACATCTCAAGAACACCTGGATGGAATTTCTTCAAATTTGCCACAAACATCTATCTGGATTCAATGTTGAATTGATTAGACCTTGGTGGTCAAAGGTCACTGTGACCCTGCATCATTTTCCATCTCATTTTGTGAATTTCATATCTCAAGAATTCCTTGAGAGATTTTCCTCAAATTTGACACAAACATCCACGTGGACTCAAGAATGAACTGATTAGAATTTGGTGGATGAAGGTCAAAGGTCAAGGTCACTGTGACCTCACAAAACATGTTTTGGGCCATAACTCAGGAATTCATACACAAATTTCACACAAATGTTCAATAGGATATAGTGATGGAAGTGATAATGTTTTATTTCCAAAAGGTCAACTTCACTGTGTCATCATATTGTTCTGCAAAAGCACCTTTCTGGCCATTATTCAATATCATAACTCAGGAGCAGAAGGGGAGACGTTTGGTGAGATACTGAATTGATGACACTGATCTTGGGTGTCCACCTTGATACTGTGCTGATAGTATAGATCTTCTGTGTGTAAAGCATCTATGTTTTCATAGACATTAATATAATACCATATGCGCAACTTGACTGGTTTGCGGGGGCATACAGCTGCAAAGTGGTAATTGTAGTTTTGTTTTTGTTTTCAGCTTAGACTCTGTGAAAGACGTTTAGGTGCTGCTCCCAATTCTTGTTGTGGTCGGGAAAAGCCTGCTATTTATGCTATGACTATGACGTTCGTATGTAAACAAACACACGTTCAAGCACAGAGGCAATATCATACGATATATTGACATGACCTCGACCATTTTTGCTGACCTCGATAAGTCGATAAAGTGGTATTGTGACAGGCTTAAAATTTACCCTGCCTACTGTGACATTATCCAAAACTTTGCTATATTACTTAGTGTTGTGTTTTACTATGTCATCAAGGGAAAATATTTTCCTGTTTGTTAGAAATCCTGTTTCAAGTCAAATCACAGTCTTTCTTTTAGGGGGAACTTTGACCTTAAGATTTTTTACCTTGGTTTGTAATCATTTTTTGTCCCTCTTTCTTTCTAATAGCCAACATCCATGAGAGCAATCCGAGCACGTTATGACCCCTACCTTCAGACCAGACATCGGGTGGAGCAGGTCAGTGTAACCCTGCAGTGTATACACCAACTGCTTTTGTTACTAGCCTCTGAATTTAGACTTGGCTCTGTATTACCAAAAATCCATTGAATGTAGTTGCTGACACATCTGCCTCTTTTAAGTAGCTGTGGATCTGCCTTCTTAAAAAATGTTTGTAATATCTTAAAATAAACGCTGCTTCATTAGATCCCCAGAATCAGTTAGAATGATTTTAAAAATGGGGAAATGTCCAGCAGGTTGATTCATTACTACTTTGTGCCTTTGGTTAATTTAGGACAGCATGTTTAAATTGTAAGTCATGCCATTTGTCAGCACAGCAGAATAAGCAGAAACATTTAAAACAATACTGTTTGAATGATTCAGTTTCTATGCTGCTAATCAGCGCTGATATGGGTTTTTATTAAATTCTGCAACACCAATGCCAGAAAAAAACATTCTCAAAAACATAATCAACACTGCAGTTAAATATTTTATATAGTCACACGGTGCTAAAACTGCCATTTCCCCAAATTAGCTTCTGTGCAGTGATTGTCTTTGCTTGCATACATGTATAAATCATAAGCATTGATAAGATATTTAGTACACAGTAATGGGTGTCATGGCTTTTAGCCGCCTATCATGACCTGACCCCAATTATGCAGTTATTTTAATTTATGGCCACATTAGTCTAATGTAGCCATCCATTAAAGCAACAGTATGTGTGAAAGTGTGTGCTATCTGAATCTCACTTTGCCAAAGTTCTCATCTGATTCACTGAGTTTTGGCCATTGGAAGTCAGTTTTATGTGCAATTGCTGTTTGAAGTATAATTGTAATTTATATTGCCAGATATTATGATCAATCATAAAATAGAAAATTATTTTAGTGTACCTCACTGCACTTTACTGTACTCCCAATTACAATCTCTAAAATGTCTCAGTATTGCCAGATCACAGTGTTGTCAGTTGTGTATTTTCTGTGTGATGTGCAGCTGAAGCAGCTGGGTCACAGTGTTGACAAGGTGGAGTTCATCGTGATGGGCGGGACCTTCATGGCTCTGCCTGAGGAGTATAGAGACTACTTCATCAGGAACCTACATGACGCCCTGTCAGGACACACCTCCAACAATGCGGCCGAGGCTGTCAGGTACTTGATCTGTGTCCTCCCCTCTTTTTCATGCCAGTAACATAGTTACAGTAGTTTTTATTCTCTGGATGAGACACAACACTACTGTAAACACAGTAGTTAAAGCTAGAGCATGCAGTTTACTTTAGGCGTCACTGGGCAAAAATCCCATCATAAACTTTAAGCAAGGTTTAATTCAAGTGGTCTGAAATAACACTTAACTTCTGCACCTCATCTTGGCTCTTTTTCTTCAGGCTTAGGAAAATCTAGTTTGAGACAGGAGACATTGGCCAGTCACATGCCTTTTTTAGATAGAGCAGCTGCCAATCATGTCAATCACTGCTCATGAACTGAGGTCAAACTGTAAAACTGAGCAGCGCTGATCAAACATGAATTATGATTCTGTTTCTGCATTGTCTTTTTCTCACCTCACATGTTTTGAGAAACATGTTTTAATTACAATTCATCTGTTAAATGAGTAAATAAGTTTGTGACCCAGCCGCTATGTTTGAACAGATGAGCCAAAACGAAGCACCACCCACTGGCCGTAGCAAACTTTCTCATGTTACAGCTAAACAGTCACTAAAATATGTTTCTGAAAACATTTGAGGTAAAAAATAGGCAATGCAGTAACAGAATCTTGATTCATGTATGATCAGTGCTGCCTAGTTTGACAGTCTGACTGCAGTTCAGACTTCTCAGCTCTGATCGGTTGTTTTCATGGTTCTTGCAAATTCCACCAGAAGCACTATGAAGTGCAGAGGAGCATGTTCTTTTTCACAGATTATCAGCTTTAAACACAACAGAACACACGGAGTACTATGATATAGTTTTGGAGCAACACTACTGGCAATTTTGACAGTACTTTGATATTTTATATAAATATATATATATATATATATATGTGTGTGTGTGTGTGTGTGTATATATATATGTGTGTGTATATATATATATATATATATATATATATAAAAGCTATTCAGTATTTGTATGTGTGGTACATTCCAACTTCCAAGTACCATGTATGAGACTGTTTAGCCATACTCTCCACCAGATGGGGCTATGCTTCTATTTGTGGAATTTCCCCTACACTCGGTCATTTAGCTTCCTCTACTGCTGGAGATTTTCTCCCCACTGCCAACACTAACACACTAACAACAAGACATCATCCAGATTTACTAATATAACTTTAAAGTTCAAGGCCTCATGATCAGTGAATCTGTGGGTTATTTTTTAATCAATCAATTTAATCTGAATCATGTAAAAATGTAAAACAAAGAAAGAAGAAATGCCAACTCCATTTTTCTTTTTTTTGTTTTGTCTACCAATATACCAAAACTGAAAGATATTGACATTGCAGAGACAAAACAGAGAAAATCCTCACATAGGGTTCCTATGAATCCATTATAAATCTTAAAAGGTATTAAATTATTTAATCTAAATAGGCCTTAATTGGTATTAAATAGTGTCAGATTAAGACATTAAATCAGTCTTACAAATGCTCAGACATGGGAAGTAGGATTTTATTAATTGTTTTTTCTGACGTTGCGTTGTAAAACCTTAAAATTATGGGTAACATATTTTTTTGTATATTATTTCCTGAATGCCTCTTGCATCAGTGTCACACAGATCAGGATAGTGGAACCAACAACACTGATACTTTGTTTCCAGCCGGGATGCTCAGAGCAGAGGATCCACTGTCTGCTAGCTTGCTGTCACTGTACCCTGGACAAAATTGGAAAGTGGAAATTCAATGAAAACTGGCTCTTTAACTGAGATTTTTTGGCATGGCTGAAAGCAAAATGCTTTTTTAAAACTAAGTACAATGAAGTCAAGGCAGTGTAATTCCACATGCAGAAAGAGAAACTCAAAATCAAGAGAAAACTTGCCAAAACACCTGTTTTCTGTTACAGTAAACATTTGGGCAAAATAATCTCTAATCCTGAGTAAACTGATGTTGGTTCATATATGTTTTTTCCTTCAATTATGGTTTAATTTTTTTTAAAAATGCTTTAAAATACGCCTTAGATTTCATTGCGAGTGGCATTACAAAGTCTTAGATCTAACTTACCTCAAGCTGTAAGAAACCAGTTATATTCAAAAAGCTGGAGGCAGAGAATTGTTTGTGATTTTCCCTTATAAACAACCTAATTAATTACCTAATTATAAAAACTGTCAGTTAATTTTTTGTCTTTCAACTAATCCATAATTCGACTAATTGCCTCAGCCCTATTAAATTCATGCCTCCTGACATTTTTTTACACTCAAATAAGAAACAGTGACTATAATTAAGAACTGAGCATTACATCCATTTCTTCTCTGCACTCATTCTCTCAACCATTGCCTGTGCAGTTTGTGTGCTATGCAACATGGGAAGTGTTGTACCATATTCTATCGAGCATTTACTTACCTGTTATCAGACTGTTGTCAACTTATTACACTCTGTTTCCATCGTCAGTCTGACATTGTGTTTACTCTAACCACTTTCTGTGGTGAAGGGGGATTTGATTTTCCCTAACCAATCACTCAAGACCATCGGATCTGCCTGAATGGGTCTGCCACATTAGCACACTGGCGTACACCTGTGGTGCACTGAATTGGCGGAGTCTGCACACAAGACAGTTGTTGTAGCTGGCACATTAGATCCGCTGCTAATTTCAGCAATGAGAACAGAATATACATCACCATTGCCAGCGGACCCAGTCTAATGTCATTTTGAGTCCACACTGATTGGTTGCCATGCTGTCATACCTATTTTTTTCAGGGCTTTTAAGAGTGGAGCAGAGTGAATTAAAAACAAACTACACTGTCAGGTGATATTGAAAAGACAAGTCGATTTAGGACAGCCTGATAGCAGTGTTTGTCTTGTCTATGGCACTTGGCATTGTTGTTATTATCAATCAATCAATCAATCAATTTTATTTATAAAGCCCAATATCACAANATCAGGAAATTGGTGCTCATCCAAGTTTTTATGTCTTTAAGGCAGTTATGGAGTTTAGTTAATTGAACATTACTCCTCAATGTTTCTGGAATACCGCTTGACAACACCTTGACAATGGTGTTAGTCCCGCCCATGGTGCCACCTGGCTAATCGTTAGTGCCCCTGCAGTGCTCATTGGTTGTTTTTTATTTTAATGGAGAAATCGCTGTTTCATGTCACGATGCCAGACCAGAGGCTTGAACTCAGTGGAGTGGGCGTATTCAAAAGTCTGCACCCAGGCAAAAGATTTACACCATGATGTGTTTACATCCACTTGACCCCACCCCTTTTTCCATTAAACTTACCACAACAAAACACATCCTGTAGGACAGTGGTTTCCAACTGGTGGGTTGCAGGTCGCAGGTCCGTTCAAAAAGCTATTCAAAAGCTTTTATTTTGAAGTGCTGTTTCCTGCTGTAGAGTGAGTGATTAATAGACAGCTACTTAACAGAGACAGCAAACTAGCTCGATGACATAGCCAAATTGAAGTATGACACAGAATATTTTAAACTGTATGGACCTTGAACTAATGACTAAGGACAATTCTGGACCTTGGCTGGACCAGTCAGGAATCACTGCTGTAGGACGTTAAAGGTCTAGTGTGGAGGATTTACAGGGATATACTGGTGGAAATTGAATATAATATTAATAACTATGGTGTCATTGTGCACCTGAAACTAAGAATCATTGTGTTTTTGTTAACTTAGAATGAGAAGCTTATGTCTACATACAGAGTGGGACCTCTTCCGCAGAGTTTGCCATGTTGTTCTACAGTAGCCCACAAATGGACAACATTGGCTCTAGATAGGGACATTTGCATTTTTGCATTTTAGTATCAGCCACTGTAGGTCTCCTACATGCTTGGCACACAGGAGAGGTTTCAGTTGGTTGCAATCTGCAACCTCACCCCTAGATTCCACTAAATCCTACAGACTCGATTGTTAAGATGTAGTGTTATCTCCACAGATTAAGCTGCTGAATGAGCCCATTCAGAATTCAGGAGAAAAAAAAGCAAGGCCACTCTCAACGAGTCCTCTTCAGTTACTTCCATTGATTTCTCACTTACCCAGTTAGGCCAGCTTTGAATGACTTTAGCCACACGTCTGCTCAGTATGGATGAGTAGCAACTTTTTAGAAGACTACAAGATGGTTCAAAGTCAAAGTAGAAATACCCATTTGTTGAAGAGCTGAAGACGTCATACAGACCATTTGACCAAATAATGGCTTTTTCACTGTTTGTTTGTCAGCGGGGGCTATTTAATTCCCTAAAGTCCGATAAGACCCAGGAGGCCAGTTTGTGTGAGTGTTTGTCTCTTCCCAAATGTGTTTGTCACTTTGTGTGTGTAGGCTTGTAGGTGTGAATTGTCCCTGCTATCAGCATTCTTCGTTTAGATGCTGTGATTGTGGTAATTGTGGTGGCTGCTGCTCAGTTTGTGAAGAAGGGGGCACTTGGTTTGGCTGGGGACAGCCCTTATCTCTGCCTCTGTGTGTGTGTGTGTGTGTGTGTGTGTGTGTGTGTGTGTGTGTGTGTGTGTGTGTGTGACGTTTTTGATGTGTTTTTGTTTCTTGTAGAAAGTGTGCATGCGGGGTGAGCATGTTTGTCACCGTGCTAACCCCGCTCCTGATCTGATCACAGCAGCGAGATACCTAGAGATAATCGCCTGAGATAATAGACTTTTTATTGATTCATCTCATACAATCCGATCATTCTCTCTGAAGCATAAACTGCTGTAATTGGTGTAAATCAGCCAGCAGACTGTAAAAGATGGACATTTATTGCCAGCAGATACAGAATCAGAAGGAATACGTGCTGGCATGAGGGAAGCTAATGGTCATTGGAGCAGCTGGAGTGGAGAAAATGACAGCTGGCTGGTGTGCTGGGTTGAGATGTGTCTTTTTGTGATTTCAAACAGTGACTTAAATAAGTTTAGAAGCAGCAGTGGAGTCAGATTCAGGCATATGGAGCTCAGAAATTACTTGAGATTACATTTGAAGAATGACAAGGGATCATACTGTGTCTAATATAGTCACTTTCTACATATAGCTGCTTCCTTTATTGCTTAGGGCGCATTTTTCATTTAAACATTTAGCGGGAGACACATATTAAACAAGGGGTCTGGGTGTTCTCCCTTAAGCAAATTTAAGTGCCAAACACTTCATTTCCTGCATTCCATTGAATTCTCTGCATTAGTTTATTGTGGAAATGTAATGGTTCTTACAGCTTGCTTCATCTTTCTGTTTTATAGCAGATGGCAACCTTTCCTTAGGAGGTGCATGCTGCCACCTCCTACTATACCAGGGGCACTTTTGCATCTATTATTCGTGTGCTAGCAGTTTTTATGCCTCTGCACTGGCAATAACTGTGGCTGGAGGCATTATGTTTTCTGATTGTCCAGAAAACATAATGCCATTCTTCCCATTCTTGTGAACTTGACATCTCAAGAAAATGGTGTTGAAATTTGTACATATTTGGCACAAATATCCACTCTGACTGAACGATGAACCGATCAAAGGTCAAAAGTCAAGATCACTGTGACCTTGCATCCATCTCATTCTTGTTAATGTGATATCTCAAGAACACTTGGAGAGGATTTCTTCAAATTTGGCACAAATATCCACTTTGAGTCAAAGATGAACTGATTTGAATTTGTTGGTCAAAGGTCATAGTTCCAGGTTACTGTGACCTTGTCTGTTGCATTCTTGTGAAGGCAATATCTCAAGAACACAGAGAGGGAATTTCTTTAAATTGCATATAGAACTTGGACTCAAGGGTGAACTGATTAGACTTTGGTGGTAAAAGGTCAAAGATTACTATGACCCTGCGTCAGTTTCCATCTCATTTTGTGAATTTTGTGATATCTCAAGAAGGCCTGTTTTTGGCCATTATTCAGGAATTCATATGCTAATTATGAAAACATTTCACAAAAGTGTTTTAAAGGATAAAATGATGAAGTGATGACATTTAATAGTCAAAAGGTCAAAGTTCAACTTTGTACTGCAGACCCTGTAATATCCAAGACCAATTTCCCACTGGGATTATAAAGTCTATCCTATTCATACAGATACCATTGTTACCTATGTGTAAAATTAATTATGGCCCCCATCCATAATGTGTATATCTATTTTATTTTATTTTATTTTAGTCTTCCTTTAAAAGTGTTCATGAGAAATAGCTGGATAGCTTGTCAAATAGGGTTGCAATGGTACAATAACCATCTCAGAAAATATTGTGATTTCACAGTATCATGGTATTACAGAATTATTATTATTATTATCTGCATTTTTATCAATATCTTAGATAGCAAATGTTAATGGTATGATAACCATCAACTTTAAGATCACAGTATACATTGAAACTGGTATACCACTGCAACCTATTGTACCTGTTGTATAGCTGACTCCTGTTCCTCATTGCTGTCTTCAGTCCCTCGCCCCATCGAAGTCGACCAGTACAAATTGCTAAAATAATTAAACCCGCATTAATGTGCTTAGGGGACCTGCATAGTCGAAGGATAAATATCTGTGTGTCCATCACTGCAAGAAACTCCTCTCATAATAAACACACTCATTTAATCCCTTGTTATTAAAGAGATATTGATAATAGCCACTTAAATTGATATATAGATACTGATACTATCCTTAAAATTTAGTAAAATAATAACTTGGTCGTGCTCAGTAATCTACATCTTGGTACAATTAAGACCTCTAAATGACTGAATAATTTCAGTATTTAACTGCAGTATTTGCTGCTTTGACACAAAGCAAACACTCATTAATGTGTCATTTCATATTTTTTTGCTTTACCAACATTTTTTTGCTATCCTCTGTTTCCGTTATTGCATTAGTGTGTCCTAATGTGAGGTTAGTGTCTGGATAATGAGCCGTGCAATCTCACAGCATGTAAATTGATGTTGGTTAATGATCCCAGCATATGGAGCACTCCAACATGGTCAATAAGACTAAATAGTCAAAAAAACATTATGTCAAAACTAGAATTATATTATAAGATATTACACATAATGAGCAGAAATGACTGAGACAGTTTTGTCCTGCAGGTACTCTGAGCGCAGTAACACCAAGTGTGTGGGAATCACCATCGAGACACGGCCTGACTACTGCCTGAAGCGACATCTCAGTGATATGCTGGGCTATGGCTGCACCCGGCTGGAGATAGGGGTCCAGAGTGTGTATGAAGATGTGGCCCGAGACACCAACAGGTCAGTAGGTTAGGGACTAACGGTGGGATGTAGATAAGGAAGCAGACATGGCGTGATAGCAGCCGCTCTGATGGTGTGTGATGGATAGATAATGTATTTATTTCTTTTACCTTCAGGCTTAGTAATTTAACTGTGTATCTGGACATGCCTGTTTGTTCCAGAGGTCACACGGTGCGAGCAGTATGCGAGTCTTTCCACCTTTCAAAGGACGCTGGCTTCAAAGTAGTTGCCCACATGATGCCAGATCTGCCTAACGTGGGCATGGAGAGGGATGTGGAGCAGTTCATTGTAAGTGTTTATAAATATCATTTGTTGTTATCTTTAACAGATTATTCATTCATAATTATAGCTTTCGGAGTAACTGGGGTTGGGAAGTCTGTTTTTATGCCTCCGTGATGGTGACAGCCACAGCTGGAGGCATTATGTCTTTGGGTTATCCGTCCGTCAGTACTCAAGAACACTTGGGGGGAAATTGCTCCAAATTTGGCACAAACGTCCACATTGACTCAGTGATAATTGATTGGATATTGGTGCTCAGAGGTCAAGGTCATGGTGACCTTGTATGTATCTCATTCTTATGAACATGGTACCTCAAGAACGCCTTGAGGGAATTTCCTCATATTTAGCATAAATGTTCACTTGGACGCAACAATGAACTAATTAGAATTTGGTGGTCAAAGGTCACTGTGACCTTGTGTCTGTCTCAATCTTCGATGCAATATCTCAAGAAGGCCTTCAGGGAGCTTCCTCAAATTTGGCACAAACATTTTGCTGGGGATACACTTATTATGACAAAAAATGTACACACATGTCTAAAAGGACAAAATGATAAAGTGATCACATTTTATATCCAAAAGGTCAATTTCACTGTGACATGATGCTCTGCGAAAGCACTTTTGATGGCCATTACTCAACATCATATCTTAGGATATAAGGGGAGACACTTGGTGTGATACTGAATTGGTGACTCTAATCTTAGGTGTCCACCTTTAAAGTGTGCTGATTGTGTAGATCTTCTGTGCTGCTTGGGAGAAGATGTGAGTGAAGCATCCATGATTTCATAGACATGGATGAAATCTGTAAGTTTAACACGAGTGCTTTGCAGAGACATACACCCGCAAGGTGGTAATTGTAGTTTGATTTGATTTGATTTTTTTTTTGCAGTGTAGTGCTTTCTAAAATGCTCACCAAGGCAGATTCATAAATGTCATTTTGACAAAGTACAGTTAGTACAGATTGAATGTATCATTGTTTTTTCCATTGAATCCATCATTTTATTTCCCTGTGTTAATGTTCTTTTCATTTTATCATTTATTAGAGCCTGTTCTGACATTAGCACTATAAACTAAACCACTGATTATTTTTCTGACCTTTGATAGTGATGACTGAGATATCACCACTGATTATGGTTTACAAGGGCATGAGCTGAATTATAAATATGGGTGTTAGGAGTAGCAATAGGCATGTGTAACGACGGTTGCACTGCATCGATGTAAAACCTCACTGATGTGGCACATTAGGCAAAACTGCACTTCTTCCTTGCTTTTTTCTTGATGGACAGGTCTGAAGAGTGAGGACACTGACACAGGTGTTGATATGCAAAAAATGATTGGGGGAGTGTCTCATCTATTTATGACTAACGATGGGAGTGAAAATTAGGCTTGAACACATGCATACGCACAGCTTTATGTATCTAGAGAAAATTAGTGGTTCTGCAAATTTTTGTCTTTGTGCTTATACAGAGTTTTAGTTGTGAATCTACACAAATGTCATGCATCTGGCCCTGGCTGAAATGTTTGTTTCATCTCTCCGTCTCACACACTCCGCACAGCTCCGCCCCACTCACTCACAGTTTCTCCAGCAACACTAAGGCCAGCGTTATACTTTGCACATCCGCGAACGCAGACGTGCATCTGTTCCAAATATAGTTTCCACTGTGAGCACTCTTGAGCACGGGAAGAAAAATGGTGGTACGCATGGAAGAGGAGCTTCTCTGTCTGCCCCCCCCCAAGAGTTGGCTGTCATTTGTGCATCTGTGTAGGTGTTGAGGGAGGGGTTGTACAGGTGCAGGTACCGGCGCACCTCCTCGCCATGGGTGCAGATCTGATGACAAGATTGGGGTGGACACAATCAGTTGTGATTTTTTTTGTTTAATTGCACGCGTGCAAATCATACCCACGGAGTGCTTGAGATTGCCAGCATATTTCACGATTTCATAGAGGCTCATCACCATCACCAAGTCATTCAAAAAGCACTACACAGAGAATCAAATGCTTACCTTTACTGCTTATTTCTCTTAAACAGCCAATAGTTCATGAGGCCAGCCATCACCCTCCTTTTCACTGCTTCGCTGTTAATTAATGCTACTTCTAGTTTCAGGGTCTCAGGCATATTATGTCCACTCACGTTCTCATCTCTTGCCTCTCACAGATTACCAGTTCTCCTCATCAGCTACTCTAAATATGGATCTGGCTAGGGATAAGTTACTTCACTTGAGGCGGCAAACAGAATCTGATTACGTTTTTAAATCTTTTATGGGCACACTTTCCTTTTCTTGAGGAAGTTTCAATCAGAATTACTCACAGAAAGGCATTTTACTGACTACTGCGAGAGCACCAGCTGATGGCCACGTTCCAGTGGCTGAGAGAAAGTGGAGAGAGATCAGTTTTTTTGTTTGTTTGGTTTTTTTTTTTAATACAGTTACCCACCCACAGTTGCATAGAGTGCCGAAGTCGCGCCCCTTCCGGTAGAGCTCATGGGACCTTAGATTGGAAAAAATATGAATGGCAGTGAATGAGGAGAGCAATATTATCTTTTGTTCCCGTTTGAGTTGTGACATGAAATCTAAACATGTCGTTAATTAATTTAAAACATAAATTTTAAGGTCAAGAAAGTCATATTTTGTGGTAAAACTGTTGAGATATAAGCTTTTTAATTAGAAAGACTCAAGAGTACACAGGAGGAGGTCGTGTGACGTCATANGGGACCAAAAGATAATATTTCTCTCCTCATTCACTGCCATTCATATTTTTTCCAATCTAAGGTCCCATGAGCTTCACCGGAAGGGGCGTGACTTCGGCACTCTATTGCAGCAGAGCAGGTAGTAGGCTAGAGATGGAATGTGGTGTTGGAAAATATATTTATAAAAATATTTGTTCCACAATTTTGATTTATTTTAGAATTGGGAATGTGGAGTCGGAAAATACATTTGTTCAATTTCAAGCATTTCTATTTAGAATTGGGGAAGGACAATTTGTGTTTTTCAGAAAAAAATTTTTTGTTCTAGTGCACAAGTGCACACGCGCGCACACGGAAAGTATAATTTCGGTTTAAGAGAGACACAGAGCTGCTCTTCTGTTTAATCTGTCTGTTCATTTGCATACAGTATGATATCGGTCTATATGTTGCACGTGCTACACTAAATGAGTCTGTGATATGAATGAAGTAACCACAGTGGCACACTTACATTACTGTGGGCCTTTTCCTCTATAACTTTTAGCCGTGTCCTGTTAAGCCATGCCGTTATCTGTTATCAGTTTAGGCGCATGGTGCCATGCCGAGCTGCACACCTACTCCTTCTCCAGAGTAGGTCCGGGCCGCCTGCTATTGTTGCGGTGACGCATCGCCGGCTGCAGCCAACTCCTGACCACCCCCCCCGCAAATAAGCTGTGTGTGTTGTTAGACTCTCCTCACCTCTGTCTGCAGGGGGCCAGAGAGAAAGGCTTTTTAAAAAGTCTCTGTGTGTTCAGCTCTCAGTACGTCTGAAGTTTCTAACTGAATCTCTGTGGTTTGGAGTTTAGTTTCTCTGCTGCGTCCTGTTTGTACTTTCTGCTTTATTTTGCTGTTTCATGTTCGCTATCCACCGTATTAGAAGTTGTACGAAGTTGCAGCTCAAAAACTCAACATTTCCTTATTTTGCTGCTTCACAATAGAAGTTTTTACATAACAAAATAATGGGGGACTTTTATTTTTAAGACTCTGTAGGAATTAAAATATGTTTATTACAGAATTAGCGAAACTTTATTAGCGGCTTTTCTTCAACTAAGACAAGTCTAATAATGCCACAGGGAGGAAGAGTAAAACCAGGAACAGCCACAGTGAGATGTTTGATGAAGAGCTGCAGACAACAGACTCTTACTGCACCTCTGCAAACACCTCACCTCCAACAGGTAAACTTCTTTTACCTGCCCTGCTGTGTGATGGAAAAACACATGCAGCAAAAATTACAGGGGACTCAAGCCGTGGATCAGCTTTCAACTTAACATGTAGCCCACTTAGTGGAAAATACCAGGATTTATATCGTGTATCACCTGGAAATACCGGGATATGAATTTTTGTCCATCGGTATTGGTGGAGGGTCCTTTGAGTCCTGTGGGTTGTGAGATGGGGTACTGCCACATCCCACAGATGCTCGATGGGATTGGGACCTGATCTGTGCACACGCTATAAAATGTGGCTTAACCATGAGACCACCAGGATGCCCATCAAAGCACATTCCTTAGACTCAATTTCAGAGCCTGATATCGGTACTTAATATCTACAGTATTGACCAAAATAACCCAGTGCCAAGTATCGAAGCTTCTCCCTTTGTGAGGGTGGACTTGCACAATTGTAACTGCATGGAGTGCACATTCCTGCAACAGTCCCTACAACCTATAGAGTCTTGGAGTGAAGAGTGCAGTGTATTGACAGAGTTTGACCAAAACATATGAAAGTATGGCTATACTACAAGCCAATCCACACACATTATGGGTACTGAATAGGGATTTTTATTTTATTTGATTTTATATACTTTATTAATCCCAGAGGGGAAATTCAATTTTTCACTCGGTTTGTCAATTACACACAGGTCCGAACACACACGCACAAATTGGACCTATACATGCACTAAGTGGAGAGATGTCAGAGTGGGCTGCCCATGACAGGCGCTCCGAGCGGTTGGGGGGTTCGGCGCCTTGCTCAGGGGCACCTCGGCAGTGCCCAGGAGCTACCAGTCCACGCTCCATATTTTCGTCCGGACGGGGACTTGAACAGATGACCCTCCGGTTCCAAACTCAAGTCTCTATTGACTGAGCTACTGCCAGATGTAACGATTACCGGTAAAATGATAAACCGCTGTAAAATTCCAGATGGTTAGTATTACTGTTTCAAATTTTAATTATCATTAACACCGTGTTTGATTACCGCACTTTGAAAAACTCAGGTTGATATTGCTCATTGCCTGGAAAAGCAGCAGCAGTCCCTCAGACACAGGCGCGCATGAACAGTTTTCAGTGTTTGCCCTCTGAAAACATGGCGGAAGGCACCTGCATGGACAGTGCTCTGGAGATTTTTTTCCCCCTCTAAAAGGACAAAGTGTGAAGTCTGGATGTATTTTGGATTTTATAAGGATGCTTAGGGGAACTAATTGAAGATAGTCACACTGTCTGCAGAAAATGCTGAAAAAAAAGTCTGCGCCAAGGGGGGTAACACTTCAAGTTTGATCAGCCATCTCCGTGACCACCACCAACAACTATACAGCAAGTGTACCTGTGCCTGGTACACACTACACAACTTTTCTGCCCGTTCTGAAAGTCACTATAGCCCGTTTTCCACCAACACTACCAGGTACTTTTATTACCAGGAATTAATTTACCTGGGTAAAATAATTCCTGGTAATCTGTGTGTTTTGCGTTTTCACCGCACCTCACAGTTCCTGAACATTTATTCAAATTAGCGCGGTGACGTAGATGATTCAGCATGTGCCCTGTATTTGGCTCCGCCACCTGGCTGGTTACATGCTGGTGTAGAGAGTTGGGGCTGTTTGTCTCAGCCAGCAGCTAAGTTTAAAAGTATTTTAAGATAAGTGTCAAACTAAGTTAGTCTACATACAGACAGCTGTCATTTGAGCTTATTAGTAACAATTCGCTATTAGCCGAACTAGCGTGCTGTCCTTGTGTAAGATATAACGGTAGTGTTGGTGGATGAGAGACTGTGGACGGAGCATATTGAATATCACTGTCTACATGTTTACATGTTAATGCTCGCTGAACACATGTCACAGTAACGACTGTAGCTGCTCGAGTCATTTTCGAGTTGTGTGTGTGTGTGTGTGTGTGTGTGTGTGTGTGTTCAGCGCCGGCACAAAAGAACCAATACCGTTAGCGCTCATCAATACTACGGTCTTTGATAATGTAGCCCCAGGGCTAATTTAGTACCGGGTGTCGGCACTTGGCACCCATCCTTAATCAAAACACAAACAAAGTGAAGCTTGTGGAAATGAAATAAAGTTTGCAGTGGCTGCCCGTACCATGAAGTGTGGAACGCTGCAAGTGTGTGTTCCACCGATCAGCGTTCTTCAGCACACTGCTCTGCCCCTCAAGAATTCCGGTTAATCTGAAAAGTCCCTGAAAAAAGTACCTAGTATGGGTACTAGGTACTTTATTCAGGGAAAGTTTGGGGTTGGGGGAAAGTTGTTTATTGGGGTAATCTCGGAGGAAATGCACAGAGGTTTTTCAAAATCCTGGGTAAATGAGAAAAGCTCCTGCGGTGGAAAAGGGGCTTGTGTCACATTACACAATTGTGGAGTCATAAAATCGTGCTGTGATTTGGCCGACAGACATGACACACTACACAATGGTCCACACCAATTATCCCCGGTCGTCTTTCACGACGTGTGTGATGTCATCAGGTTATTCTTGTCCTATTTTTATTTCTTTTACTATTATTTCACTCACTGTGTCTGTTCATGTGCCAGCCGAAATGTTGTTGTAGTAATGTAAAAAGTGCCAGCAGATGGCAGGAGCTACATTTGAAGTACCGTGAGCAAACAAACAAGTCACTGAATCCTCCACAACAAGTTCTGACAAATGTTTCACAATAAAGGCCAATGTAGAAAATGGAGGGATTCTCTCAGCCGAGGTTATATGGGGCTTTTAATTTGACACAAATTCAGGAAGTGTTGAGTTTGAAATGACGGCGCGATGCATTAACTTTATGAAGCCAACGGGAGCGGATATAAAGTAGAAACACAGAGGGAATGATAAATATCAGACCGTCTATAATGTAGTCTGTTTCAAATGAAGCTGGGAGCCTCTGCAGTGGTGGTGAGTAAAAGCCACTATTTTTCAATTTTCTTTATGTCTGTCTCCATTATGAATAAATAACATTGTTTGCTAGCTTGATGCTAATGGCAGTACTTAGCAGGTTGACAAAGTGCCTCTGCTGTTTCACACCATCATTTTCCCCTTTTACTCCGTGTGGTAACATCCCTAGAGGAAATATTAAAAACGCTGGGGTGCCCTACTGTTGTCTATGGCAGCAGCTAACTCTGTGTTTCTATTGGTCAAAGTGACGGTTGTGATAGGAGTAATCATGAATGACAAAACGAAAATCAAACATGCTAGACTTTCTGTTAGACAGAAAGTACATTGTGCTCTTTATTTTTTTTTTGTTTTTCGAAATAAAACTTGGTTAAATGATTTCAGTGTGTGTATAAGTACTTTTTGAACATTTTGAGCACATTTCAACAATACCGCGATAATAATGATAGCCGTGATCATTTTGGTCAAAATAAGCGCGATATGAAATTTTCATACCGTTACATCTCTAGTACTGAATGAAGTACTCTGCATCTAATCATAGACATTTTTAGCTGGATTGGAAACAACTGTCAGTCACTGCATAACAGTATTACTCTCAAGGTTGGCGTGCAAATGAGCTTTTTTTTTTTTTTTTTTAAGCATAAAAGGGTAATATCCTCACTGCAGTGAGCTGAGCTGGAAATTATGGTCCACACTCATGAAAATTCTTAGATATCATTTGTAAGAAATGATCTATTCTTTTCTAAGTTTCAGGTGATGCATGAGACTAAGCTGAGTAAAAACTCTGACTACAGGGTTAAAATGATACCAGTTGAATCATGCACCAAGTTGATCATTAAGCTTATTGTTTGTGACATTAGCAGTCATGTCTTGTTCTTTTGCTTGACATCAGGGTGCGTCATTGCTGCTTACTTCACAGTGGTATAATAACAAGTAAGTCCTACATGTAGCATCTTAAAATAGAAATGGAAAAGCTGTGACGGTCGACGCACAGTCTCAACTGTGATGTGACTCAGTAGAAACTTCTGTCAAATGTCTCTCAACAGCAGGCTCACTTTACAGCTCTGATTGGAAACACAGCTTTAATGTGAATGTGCAGAATCAGGCAGCGCTCCTTTCCAACATGCCTGACTGTAGGATGTAAATGAAGGCTCAGTTTGAGGCTCATTGGGTTTATTTTTACACTGAAACAGAAATCGAGTGATTAATAACGCAATGAAAGAAAAGAACAGATTTTACTAATTGGTGCAGGTGAGATTCTGATGCACCTCTGTGACTCTGTTCAAAATATGTCACTCATTGTCTCTGGTCCAACAATAGTTACCATTTCTTTCTCCTCCGCCTCTTAATTTAACTGTTTCTGTGTTTTGGCGTTACTTTTTTGGATTACTGGTATTGTGGTGATTCACAGGGGTTTTCACTACAATGGAGTCATCTTCAGAGGTGAAAAAGTTCAACACTTTGATTTTCCTCTGTAATGAGCTGCAAATGAAACAAGAAAAGACAACAGAAAGAGAGAACATTCAGATGTAACGTGGAAACAGTAGTTCTGTAGTTTTCTATTAAAACGGCGCGTTGGTTAAATGGCCCGTTCAGATGGTATTCGGATAACTGGGGCTTTGCTGGTATAATGCACCTCCCAGCGGTGAAACCCGTGTACACATTTACTTGAAGAAAATGACCCACTCTAAACGTTAAGAGATTTTTGTACACAAACTCACCCCTAATACAGATGTATGTCAGATGTGCCGCGCTGCGAATGTGTCCCATGTATTTTGGATGTGTGTGTGTGTGTGTGTGTGTGTGTGTGTGTGTACATGGCTGGGCGGTATGACAGAATTCTCATATCACGTTTTTTTAAAAAATCGGTTTCACGGTATTTGATGGTATTTTGCTGAGATTCAGCCAACTTGACATGCTGCTGTGTTGTGCTATGGCCTATTCAAGTTCTGGAATTTGTTATTTACGTGACAACACCTGAACGCAACACAGGCTCCGCTTCATTAGTGCCGTGCTCGGTTGTAACTGTCTCGGACTCGGATTGGCTTCAGTCAGGAAAATGCGGCCCGAGCCGTGCTCTAGTGTGCTCACCTGTGTGTGTCTGTGTGTGTCTGTGTGTCTGTGTGTCTGTGCGCATCGGGGCGAAACTCTGCCGTGCGTGATACAGAGAGCAGAGGAGAATTGTAAACGTGCAACCATGTAGAGACAGAAATGACATACCGTCATGTAAATAAGATAAATAACATAAGGCTATTTAGTTTGTTTAATAAAAGGACAAGGTATAGATAGACCTGTTCTGTAGGCCTGGATATGAAGCGTCTGTAGCGCCAAATAATATAATGGTAGTTTCTAAAGAGCTAAGATGAAAAAAAAAAAAAAAAATCAGCAGCGGTGGTCATATTTCAGCAGCGGCGGTGCGCTGCTGCTAGTTGCATATAGGAGAAACACTGCTCTTTGGTTTGAGTTCTTCTGGGTCATCGTGTTCTTCTTCAGCAACGTGTACAGTTGTTTCGTTTTCAGGACTCTCTCCGGCAGCCATTCTCGCCTCTAAACTTTTCTCTATGCTCTTACTCTCGCCGGCTCTAGTGCATCTGTGGTGTGCAGCGGTGAAATGGGTCCCCGCTGAAACACTTTTCCCCTGTGCATGTTCCAGACGTTGTTTGGGCTGTATTGCGGTATATGAAAAATTCATATCATAACGAAAATAAATACCGGTTTTCGGTNTATATATATATATATAATATACTGGTTTTGGAACCAGGCCCAGTCGAATTTGTAATTGAATAGCCCCGGTATAGATCTTCTGCGCTGTACATGGATGTAAACCGTAACTGCAACTTGACTGGTTTGTGGAGGCATACAACCACGTGGTGATAATTCTAGTTTTGTCTGTTGATTAAACCAAAATGTCAGTAGTAAAAAAACAAAATTGAAAATTGGATTGTACAGGTAATTCAGACCCATTATACTGCAGGCCATCATCGACAGAATGTAGGTTTAAAGAGCTTAGACTCAGGAGAGACACCAAGATGTCAGCCCCACTGCTGACCAGATGTCAGTATTTGTAGTTTAATAATGGAAAGAGGACAACAAAGCAGAAGTTGAACCACTGTCTTATTAATTCCCTTGAAACTGTTAGATTGGAAGGTGGAGTAATTCAGAGTTGTGTAAAAGCAAAACACTATTTGTGTTGTTAGCGCTGACTGAGGAAGATGGGAATTTACTGTATAGTGATGAAGGCATTCAGGATACCATCATTCTTCTGAGCATCAACAACTCTGAGTGCTTTACATTTTTTTACAGGAAGAGATTAAATTTGTGGAAGAGAGACTGTGTTTTTCTGTAGATTCGTTACATTACCTTTGTGTGTGTTTATTGAATCCTTCTGTGTGTGAATGTGTGTTTGATGATAATATGGGAGGTGGCAGCAGGTCGGCACAGCGAGAGGAAGCTGATTAAATGTGTATTTGGCCCTTAGAGTCTCTTTCTTTGCTTTCCTGTAACACTTCCTCTGTCGCTTTTCCTGCCACTAGACTTAATTTCTTCCTTTGTCTCTGCTCTCTTTTTTTCTCCCAGTGTGAAGTCTCAGTATTCTTGAAGTTCTCTCTCCTGTCTCTTTTTCCTCGTGCTATTTTCTCGTCTCCATTATCGTTCACTTTATCTTTTGCTCCTCTCTTGTCATAACTTTTCCCTTGATGCTTTCTCTTATTTTCTGTCAGTCTCTTCCTCCCATCTCTCCTGTTGCTTCATCTATTTTCTTTCTCTTGTCTCTGTCCTCTCACAATCACACCGTCTCCCTCTCTGCCTCCCTTCCCTCATCTCATATCACATTGACACTTTCAGATTATAGAACTTGTGTGTGGCTCCCCTTTGCTCCTCCTCATCATATCTAATCTTCCATGACACACTTCATGCTAGTGAGCAGAAAATATGCATGTTCCTAAACAATTTCACTCTAGGATCCACACAGAGCATCTCAGGATTTTTCCCGCGATCCATAAACTTAACAGCTACAATTTGAACACAAGGTGCATCTAGAAATAGCACGACAGGAATTGGAAGTAGTAGAAAATCTCAGAAAAGATGGAAAAAATAAAGTAGAGATGAATGTAGTTTTTCATTTTTATTTTTTATTTTACCTTTATTTTACCAGGAAGTCTCACTGAAATCAATTTTTATTTTTTATTTTTTTTTTAACGAGAAACCTGGCTGAAGTAGCAGCCATGCTAAATTCCTACATATTTAAATACAACATGATATACAAAAATTCACACTCAAACAGAAGCACAGCTATTTAACCCACTGGCCTGTCAAGAAAGACAACCACATGCCTCCATCACCGCATTCTTTATAATACTCTTAAATTCATCAATTCATCCTCTGGACCTCAGAATCATGGGAATCATTTATAATCCTAACAAGTCAGTGTATGCTCTAGCCCAGGTTCTCCACACTTGTTTTAATTAAAGGTGCCTGGTAGAGTTTTAACCACTGCTCCCTGTTTTGTTTATATTGTACACATGCATGATACACATAAACTGTATATAAGGCATGGATGTATTAAGAGACCTTGATACAGCTTTGGAGGCGGGACCCCGTTCTTTCCTATGAAAGCTGCTCAGTGGCACATGAAGCCAAAAAGCTCTAGTTCCGCGGTATAAAATTAAACGGATGTTCGGCGGTGCTCCCACATCATTGGGCCCATAGAGCAGGCACACTAGAGACTACTGCTGGCTGAGCCGCATACTTCTGTTGTAGCACTCTGCTAACTTGCTCTTATAGACTTTGGAAATGTTTATGGACAGACTTAAAGAAATTCTGAAATTGAAACAAGTCATTTTGTGGGGGTCGTGACATGTATGTATCCACTGATTTACAGACGTCTCTTTCCCAATGTGAGTCTGTCGGAAAAGTCTTTTTAGGCCCGCTTGCATCACATGATGGACTCAGCAGTTGTAATTCCACTGTCTGCCCACTATGAAAATTGGCTTCAAAGCCTAGTGACTATGTGGAAACCTGATATAAAGATGCATGACATGACAGCTCCCCAAAAGTGAAGCCAAAACATTTCGGTCGGCCCCTGGTGGCTTGAGTGGTTCGCAGATGGGACACGGGCAAAACTACAAAATTAAAGTACACATCAAATACATATTTCCTCCAGATGGTTTCTGTTATTTAAGGTAGTTTTAATCACACTGATGTGTGCTCAAGTGTTCGTTTTTTTGATAAGTTTGGTTTTAATTAGTTATTTAATGCTATCAAAAGGCGGTGTGATGTCATGATTGACTGCTGTGTGTGCCAAGCTGAGTGCTCATGATCAGTGGCGCTGTCCACAGTTGGTTGGACAGACGTATGGGCGGGAACTCGACACCAGGAAGTTCGCTACTGTGCAAACTCTGATTACAAATGATGTCACCATCGTAAGATGTCAGTGGCTGTATCCGGGATATTTTACCTTTATTTTTGCAAAGTGGGATAAAGTGAAAATGTATCGCCAAACTTTATAAAATGGACAGGAAAATGCTTACATTTTACAATTATGTTACATAATTTTTTTAATTTTTAAGCACTATTTTCAGGTCATTTTCTTTTTTTTCTTTTTTTTTGAGCTGTATGAGTCCTGTGAACTAAAATGGGTTTTATACACCCCTGCTCTAAACCATTGATGTTTACATATTGCTGTCTCTTATAAACATATTTACTAAGCCACTTCAGGATATGAACATGAGGGGCTTTCAGAGAAATAACAATTTTGTTCAATGGATAAGAAATCTAGATGAATATTTATCTCAAGTAATAATTTTAGCCATAATTGTGCTGCCTGTCCTTCAGCTGCCCCATGACCCTTTAAAAGGATTAAACAGAAAAATATAATGAATGGACAGCATGAATGAAAATTTCAGCTTGTAGGTTGTGTTTGCTTGCAGTATCCAATTTATAGAGAATAGGAAGCAAATGCTGCAAAGATGATGCAAATAGCAGCTGAGGTTTCAGTGGAGGGATGTTTACTTGAATACAAAACAATCTCCATGAAAAATTGGTAATAATAATTCCATTCAGACCTTGTTGGCACAGAGCTCTTCAGTACTGGTTGTTCTCTTAATTTTCTTTTCTATTTGCATGTATGTATTGTTGTGATCATATCCCACTGATTCCTAATGTCAGCCTGGATCACAGAGCAGTTTAGGAACTGCAGTAGGCAGAGGGCAGCAGCAGGAGAGCTTAGCATCCTCCTTGCGTCTATCATGGCTGTACTGATAATGAAATTCGATTACAACTTCCTCCCAGCCCGAGATCCTCTCTCACTTATCTCCAGTATACAGATGCTCCCTGTCCCGGGGGACGCATCCTTAACAGGGTTCCTCTCCACCGACCAACAGGAGCTCTGATACGTGATCCAAACTGTCAGCAGCTGCAGAATCCCCAAAATAGTGCCTAGTCTCTTTTTTGGTATCGAAGAATTGTTATGTGTCAGATTGGCTCCCTCCCTCCCTTTAGGTTTAGTGCAGAGCCATGTGGGACATGTCCTCATGTGATTATGAGCTGTGACGAGAGAGAGATTATATGATACTGATAATGTGGCCCATTTTGGAGAATGTGCCTCCATTCCAGATCTTCACGGTTCTGATCATGGTATCAGTAGAGAGGGGAGGGAGAATGACTGGAAATCACACTGATTCCCTTCACTGCACTGAACCACACACCAACATTTCCTTCAATTGAATAACTGAGCAGTGTTGTGCCATTTCTTTCATATCTGCTTTGTATGAGCCGTGCCTCTCCAAATGGATGCTCTTTAATTAACACTTTGATGGTGTCAGTTATATAGGAAAATAAACTCTGCAGACATGACTTCCAAATCACCTTTATTTCCTTTATGTTTTGTTTTTTCTTTTGTCAGTTTAAAGAAGGTACACATCTGTCTGTTGACTTGACAGTCAGATTTATTACCACTGCAGATATGGCCATAAATGTCGGTCCATAAAGCGTGGTAAAACAGATAATGTCAAATAAATGGATTCATTTGTTGTTCTTCATGTTGAAATACCTAAGTGTGTTACATTCATTGGAGATTGTGTCAGAAAGTCAATTTCAGAGGACTAACGACAGACAAACTGTAATGGTGGCTGTGACTTTGAGCTGGTGAAGTTTTTCTTCTCAGACCAAGCATGGATGCTGAGAAATGCCGTCTGATTCAGGCCTTGACGCATTATTTGGATCTGTGTGTTTCTTGCAGGAGTTTTTTGAAAATCCAGCCTTCAGACCTGATGGTTTGAAGCTGTACCCAACACTGGTGATCCGAGGTACAGGTCTGTATGAGCTGTGGAAGACGGGCCGGTACAAGAGCTACACACCCAGCGCCCTGGTTGACCTGGTGGCCCGAATCCTGGCGCTGGTGCCACCCTGGACACGAGTCTACCGGGTGCAGAGGTGAGACAGTAGCCCTTTTTATACAGAGATGGCGCTATAGACGCTACAAAGTCCCTTCTTTTGCAGCCTTTGCATTTTTACACAGCACCAAACAACAGTGGCATCATGCTGCTCCAGTGTGTGATTTTAGAAAGCATGCAGGCATTGCGGACTCAAAAGAGGCGTGACGTGTAACATAACAGCATAGGCCTTTAGGGTGACATATAACATACGCATCAGTAGTGCTTAATAAACAGTAGCAATGGCATTAACATGGCAATAACAATTATTTACTGTCCTTATATGGATGCAGATCTTGTCCTCTGCTTGGAGAATAAGGAGCTCCTGGACCTGGCCACTGTTCTTCTTCTTCTTTGAGTTGGCTGCTAACTGCTACGAACTACTTTTTAAATCTCCCCGCAATGGGTTGTATGCATAACACGTCATCAAAACGTCACACCCATGCTGCCAATGACCCTGTCCTGTCAGCTGTCCCTTTTATATAGACATCATGGCGGTGCTGCAACTACCTCTGCTGCTGCCTTAAAGGCGAGACAACTCTGACCCCCATTCGACAATTGGGCCTTTTATACAGAACAGTGAGGCAGCATAATGGCATGAAATTCCCACCTTGAAGAGGCAGTGTAAAAGGGGCTAATGAATGGGCCTGATATTGATAGTGTGACCCAAGTGACTGTAGATTAAAGTCTTGTTATAGAGCAACTCCATACTTGAAGGTCTTAGTGACAGGAGTCCTCTGGATCGCTCTAACTTCTCTCTGACTTAGGGGCTAATATAAAGGGGCAGTTCATCATATTCCACATATTTTTCCTGTTATCTGTAGGGCTGTTTATCAAAGTAGATAGTTTTGGTGTGAGTTGCAGAATGTTGGAGGTATCGGCTCTAGAGTTGTCTGCCATCTGTCCAGTATAATGGAACTAGGCTATAATAGCACTCAGCTCATGGGGCTCAAAATGTAAAAAAAAAAATACATTTGAAAAACTCACCAGCAATGTGTCTTTCCAGAAATTATGACCTGATTATTCAAGATAATCCACAGTCCTTGTTGTGAGCAGTTCAAAGTAGGAACCAAACTATCAATCTACCCATGAACAAGAGGGTTGTGCTTTTGACAGTGTGAAATGTTAACGTTAATGGTATCCTCCATGCTCTTGAGACTGTACTGGGAGACACAGCCAACCGTCTTGCAACTGCACATATACTAGATGTGCCATCCTGGAGGAGCTGGACTACCTGTGCTGCTACCATCTCATGCTACCAGCAGTGACAAGGACACTAGCAGAACACAAAACTAGAGAAGAATCAATCAGGAAGGATGAAGAGAGAGCAACTGTCTGTGGCCACCACATGCAAAACCATTCCCTTAATGGGGGTTGTCTTGCTTTTGCCCCTATTTAAGTTTAACTGACTTGGTGTTATACTGTGATGAGTAAGCACTCCCTTAATTTTTTAAGCAATGTAGTTCCATTATATTGGAGAGAGGGCAGACATCTCTCCAGTTGATATCTCTAACACTCGACCAAAACTCATACCAAAACAGTCTATACTGATAAATAGCACTACAGGTAAAAGGAAAAATATGTATTTTTGAATTTGAGGTGAACTGTCTCTTTATGCTCTATTCATGTCTCCGTGCTGGCAATAGCTGTGGCCAGAGGCATTATGTTTTTGAGTGTCCGTCCATATGTTGGTACGTCCGTATACCCAGTCTGTCCATTCCGTTCTTATTATTGCGATACCACAATAATGCACTGAGGGAATGTCTTTAAATTTGGCACAAACATCCACTTCGACTCAATAATAAACTGATTGAAATTTGGTAGTTGAAGGACAAGGTCACTGTGATCTTGTGTCTGTCTCATTCTCGTGAACGAAATATCTCAAGAAGGCCTTGGGGAAGTTTCCTCAAATTTGGCACAAATGTCCACTTGGGCATGTTTTGCATAAAACTCTTTTCTGGCCATTACTCAGCATCATATCTCAGGATACTGAATTGGTAACTCTAATCTTGGGTGTCAGCTTGAAACTATGCTGATTGTATAGATCTTGTGTGCTGTCGGGGGGAAGATGTGTGAAGCATCCATGTTTTCGTAGACTTTAACTGCAACTTCACGGAGGCATACAACTGCGAGATTGTCATTCTAGTTTACTCTGACCAAAAACCTAAAGGTTAGGGCTTACACACTTTTAGAATATAGAATATATGAACTTGGCCCCAGGTATAGATTTATTTTTATGCTGTTGTACCTGTAAAATCCCATGTTAAGCTACTTTTCCATAATTTTGCACTTGTGTCATCTGCCTTTTCCCTGCTTCCTGCTCTTGCTCCGCCTATCAGGGACATCCCCATGCCGCTGGTGAGCTCCGGAGTGGAACATGGCAACCTGAGAGAGTTGGCACTGGCCCGGATGAAAGACATGGGCACTGAGGTGAGACTCTCCTATTAGACTCAAAGACACCGTGTCAGCTTATTTTGAATGAAGAAGCTAATCGACTCATCCAGCTGGGATGTGATCCAAACAGGTACCACAAAAGTTTGCAGGGCGCGGCTGCCAACAGACAAATGCTGACTGACTGTCAGAATAATTTGCATACGTAGCTATAATAGAGAAAGATGACAGATTAAAAATCTGTCAAGTATAGTTTAGAAGTGTTGGAGCATAGGATTGGAGCACCCTCTCTTTCACGCCCTCCACACATTTATTGAATTTATGTTGGAAGGTAGATGACAACAGTTGAAGTTCATCCAGCCTGACAACACCAGGGGAGGGGGCACTTAACCAACCAGCACAACACATGAAGCAGAAGACCCCTCACCAACTTCCATCAAAAAACACTCGGGATAAAAAGACTCATCCAAACTGTTCATCAGAAAACACCTATGGGGTAAAGAGCTGGGCTGAGGCTGGTATTGACTCTCAGGCTGAAATCAGTGGCAGCTTCTGCGACTTCCCACCAGCCTCACTCGGAAAACATTTTGCCTGGTTCTGCTTTGTCCTCAGTACCTTTTGTTTATTCATTATAAAAGACAACATTCAGAATCAATTGTAAAATCTGTTTTTACCGCCTTAGCCTTTGTTTTTAGATGTGTTTTTTATTTTGTAAGAACATAGCATGAATATGAACAAAAACGAAAAAGAAAAGAACACTAATGGGCAGAGCACATCCTGGAAAACATCAATAACCACAGTCATAATTAAATTAAATACTGAGCAGTTTTCCTTTTAAAAAGTACAAAGGTTTATATACAAAGCAAATTTTTTAAAAATAAAGAAAAAATAAGTATACACAGTAAGGTTTTGTACATTAGAAACAAAACAATAGTTTTTACCATGAAAACGTTTTTTTGTATAGGCACCCAGATCTTATCAAACACATCTCCTTTATCTTCATTATAAAATCTCAGCCTCTCCAGTATAAATGTGTTTGCCATACAGTGTCCCAGGAATTAATCCTAAAACCCAGGAATGAGTTAAGTTTTTAGCACTTCTGGTTCCCTCATCTTGAAGTCATTGGGTTTTTTGAATAGGTTTTTAGTAGGCGTGTAAATCACTAGTTTCATCACGATACAATATTATATCGATTCGTCGGACAACGATAAAATATTTTCTGATATTATGAAGTCTGTCATGATACAATTTCGATTCGATGCGATTTAGGGGCATGTGACTGATATGAAACAATATCATATGATCATTTGATGTTAACTGTTACAGCAGAGGCTGCCACTCATTTTTTCTTTTGTCCATAAAACATTTTCAGTTTCATATTCCAGCCTTTTTGTGTAAAAATTCAAATTGATGTAAACATTAGATTCTTCGGGACGTCCCAACATTTTTAGTTTCTTAACTGGTTTGACCCATTTAAGTGTTTCTGTGTGTACAGTGTCGAGATGTGAGAACACGAGAAGTGGGCATTCAGGAGATCCACCACAAAGTCAGACCTTACCAGGTAATGGACAGCATCCTGAAAGTGCATTTTCATTTACAGAGTCAGAGATCAATGGAATCAATGAAACGTATTTTTCTATCCAAAAAAAAGCTTCTGTTTACCAATGGAGTGTTTTTTGTACAACTTTAACAAAGTAGAGTGTGTGTTCAGGTGGAGCTGGTGCGGAGGGATTATGTGGCCAACGGTGGCTGGGAGACCTTCCTCTCCTATGAGGATCCTGAGCAGGACATCCTGATTGGCCTGTTGCGTCTGCGTCGCTGCTCCCCGCAGTCCTTCCGTGCGGAGCTGAAAGGAGGAGTGTCCATCGTCCGTGAGCTGCACGTTTACGGCAGTGTCGTCCCCGTCAGCAGCCGAGACCCCAGCAAGTTCCAGCATCAGGTGGCTGCATTTTCACACATAGACTGTACATATGAAGTAGATACCCAAACACTTTGATGTCTTTTCCAGCTGTGAATCTGATTGTTTTTCTCTGACGCTGTAAGACATCAATCCTGGCCTGTATTTTCTTTGGCCCACATGAGGCCAGAAAAATTGCAGAGACTGAGATTAACCACAAAATAAGGCATACGTAGCTCAAAGTGTTTTGAAAAGTGACTGATTTTCTTTGTCTGTTCTTTTCCACTGCTTCCAGGGTTTTGGTATGATGCTGATGGAGGAGGCAGAGAGAATTGCCAGAGATGAGCATGGATCCAGCAAATTGGCTGTTATCTCAGGTAAGAAACAAAACAGCACAGGAGAGCATCATTCAACCTCTTGTTAGACACTGTTGTCTAGTCGCAAGGAGGAAAATAAATCATACATTCATGGATACTTTATGTCAAAGCTTGAATGCCAAGAAAATTTAATACTTCATAAAATCGCGATTAAGACTTTTTAATACTTTTTAAGGGCCTTAATTTTCCGACATTTGATTTATCAACTTTTAATACTTTTTAAGACCCCGCGGACACCCTATTATTGTGATTGACCAATATTGTGTTAATAGAATGCTGGAAAATCAATTACAATTTTTGAATTTTGAATAACGTTACAATTTGGACCACTGGCTTTGTGATGCTAACGAGCCTGCTATTTGCAGTGTTGAGGCAAAACAGCCTATTAGTGTTAGTCACATTTTACTCATTTTTATTATTCATAGTTTCAGTCTAGTTTAAGTCAACAAAACTTCATTGACATTTAAGTCTGCTTTCAGTCATTATGTTTTCTACATGTTTTTTTATTTTTTAAACTAATCCAGTGAGGCTAATTCATGTATCAGAACTTAGAATCAAAGTGACAGGTTATATGAAAATTTCATTTAAACAAGTTTTTCTACAACTACAAATAACTTGAGCCTGTCGCTCATGCAGCATTTGAAGATAATTGCGTTTTGTCTCATCACCAAAAATTAAAAACAAAGATTTCTTATTAGTTTTATTATCAAGGTCTATTTTTAGCTCATCATCGTCTTGTTATCGTTATGGTAAAAAAGTCGTTGAAGAAAAATTTTCGTCATAGTTTCATTAACGAAATAAACAATGAGGTACATGCTGTGTAACATTAGCCTAGTTATTGCTAGCTGGCTAACCTTGGCTAATGTTTTTTTTTTTTTTTTTTTTTAAGATTACTTTTGTGGGCTTTTGCCTTTAATGACAGGAGTGAAATGGGAGAGAGAGAGAGTGGGGACTGATATGCAGCAAAGGGCCGCGAGTCAGATTCGAACCCGCAGCCGCTGCAGCAAGGCAATGCCTCTGTACATGGCTCGCTGGCACTATCCACTACGCTACCGACGCCCCAACCTTGGCTAATGTTACGGTTAGCTTGTTGGCCACCCCCGCCTTGCATCATTCTTGGCTAGTAAAAAGCAATCATTATACAATTTTGCTTTGTACTGTTGCATCATGTTTTGTTGGCCATATCAATACCATTATTTATTGTACTATAATACATAAGTTGGTATCATAGATAACGTTAGATAGTGAAGTAATTTGGCAATTAGCTAGCTAACGAACATATCCACTCAGATAGCATTAGCGAGCCAGCGAGCTAAGGTTTGTCAGCTAGCTGTCACTAAGCTACACTGTATGGATCTGTGTTGGCTCCATAGTGACATTAGCTGATAAAGTCATTTTCAGAGGGAAAGCAGCTAGTCATTAGACCAGTTTTCAGTGGAAGTCATAGTTCTGTCACAGCAGTTGCCCACGCATACTGATGGCAGAAATCAGTGGACACTGGACAGAAACAGTTAAGATACCAGGAATAAAAGTGCCTTTATTGTGCCGCTGGATGTCAGAACAGGAATACAAAAAAAGATTATAGCTGCAACGCAGCAATGGTCGGGGCCGGGCAATTTTAGGCAAATTTAGGCAATTCTGAGCAACAAGAGGCAGAATAGGAAGACAACAAGAAAGTTGCCATTGCAATGTACATTTTGCTTCAGTTGAGGTTTGAACTTACAAGCTCTGACACCGAGGAGCATCTTCTATCTGACTGAGCTAATTAGCAAGTGACAACTCATCTGTGGCTTCACAAATTGACTAAGTCAGCCACCAGGATGACAGCAGCTGTCAAGGCAGATTTCAGACTGCTGTCATAAATTCAGTTATCAAGACAAAAATCTTCACTTGTTGGTGGTCCAATGTTTTCACAACGAAAAGAAATTATAAAGAACACTAAAATTATATATAACAAAGCTTTCATACAGCTTTGCACACACATTACTCTTGGGTGGATTCCAGAGAGTCTCCCCTCTTCATATAGCAGATTATACAACAGTTAGTTCCAACGGAGTAATTTGATTGGACGAGAGGCATTCCATGAGTGCTGATATAGAGTACAACATCACTGGGACATGTAACAGTAAAATCACTCCGCTCACAGGTGTTATAAATATAAATACAACCGTTAATTAACCAGCTGTCACACTCGCTACATTGACGCAAACTGACACTAGCGTTACACCAAGAAGATGGATATTTTCCCCAAAATTACATTTGAATTAAATTATGAGAGGACAAGGAAAAGGAAAGCCAGGACTCTTCTGTGCAGACCTCCAGGTGTGTTTGTGTAACATCAGCCGACCTCGACAAACTGGAGAGGAGCAAAAATGAAGCAAACACGGTCAGGCAAACAGGATGTGCTGATGAGGATGAGGGAGAGTGGAAGCTGAATCCGGCCGTGCCAACATCCAGGTTTGCCAACGTTTCATCAGCCGAACTGGACGAAGTTGCACAGTTGCAGATCAATGTAAATACAAAGCAGCTTGTGAGTTCCTGGCGTGTGTGCTGCGTTGCCTGGCAACAGACTGGGGGAACTGTTGTTTTTTCGCGGAGCTACATGATTTAACATACTTAAATCATTTATTTCATCACCTTTTGTTAACATTTCCTTACTCAGCATTGCTGTTTAAGCTGTTGTTGACCTGTTGTATAAAAGCAATATCACACGAGAGGGAGTGATGTACTGTATATCGTCACGGCTGTAATTGTCTTTGGCCGAATCACAGCCGTGACGATATACAGTAACATCATTCCCTCTCGTGTGATATTGCTTAAATATGTCTACTTCCAACTTGCTATGGTGACATACATGTAAAAATGTGAGAATTTAGTCACACAGATTTTTTTTTTTTTTTTTTTTTCCCATCTAGGCTATATAAAAATTAATATAAGATACAGGCACACAGAAGGATATGTAATAATGGCAAATCTGGATATCCCAGATTGTCCTGAAAAAAACAAGATATAGCATGTGTTTGTAGCCTTTATAATGACTGTGATATGACCTTAAAAGTAAAGGCAGTAAAAATACCCCAAAAAAGGCCTAGGGCCCAACAACATTTCAACTAGCTAGCTAACGCTGTCTGCCTATTAACTCCTTGATCATAACAGAATATAGTAACTTTCACCACTTCTCATTTTAGAAAGAACACCACAAGAAAATATGATCTTTGTGTAGATTATGAAACGGACAATGGATCACAGATTTTTTGTTTCTAGCTGTCAATGATCAGCTATAGCTAGTGCGCTAGCTACATTAGCTACATCGCTAATGTTAGTGAGTCTTTAATTTTCCCTGCCTGGATGCAGATGGGAACCGATCCAAACACACATGGGCTATATGTTAACATAAACAAAGTGCACCTTTTCTCGTAGTGGCCTTTCTAAAGTGAGCAGTGTAGAAGGTAATATACTTTGTTATGATCAAGGTGTTAGAAAACATCATTAGCTAGCATGCTAGCAAGTTGACAAGTTGTACTTTGTCCACAACTATTGATGGCAGCAGTATTACAGCTCTTAATCAAGGACAATACGTCAAATCCATGCTTGACAAATGTAAGTTTTTACAATTCTCATGATGATTTATCTTTCACCACATAAATAATTCGGCCTAATACATATTCCTCTACTGAGCATCCAGCAGTGATTATAGCCTAAATATTGAGATTCTAATTCACTGCAGATAGTCATTTTTTTTCCTTTACTACAGGTAGATCATAAACTCATGGATATAAAAACTACTCATTGTAATCTGTTGAGAAATATAAACATTATAGTGCTTTTCACATTTTATTTGGCACTCAAACCGACACCACTATAGTCCCTTTCTGCTACCAGTTTGGTCTGCCCAATAAAAACATAATATCTGTTTACAAACACAAAAAAAAGGTCTTTATACTAGCAGATGAGCCACTGGAGTCTGGATTAATTAGATGCATTATCCACTCAAGACAGGATTTTGACACATTAGCTAGCTAACAATTTGTCTGTGTTGGCAAGGAAAAAATAGCTAATATTAGCCAGCTAAAACTGCAATATATTTTACATGTCAGTGTATCCTGTAGGATACTTTTTACCTCTGAGAGCACTGGTGAGCACTGAATTTTTGATATGGGGGATTGAATTTGATGGATTATTGTTTATCAGACCACAACTGGGCCCTGCCTCACTCCCACCCCGAGGACACTGCTTCGCCAGGTGGAGAGCGGACGGCAGCTTTGGAGATAGACCTTTGCCACAGTAGCGACTCAAATTCAGCCTGCGCACACCCCAGTGCCAGGGGTCACAGCACACTGGTGGCCAGCCACAGTGGAGGGTCTAACCTGTGTAAGGGCAGCAACAGAAAGTTTGCTGATCTGGCAGGTAGTCTGGGTGGACCAGCATCAGAGTCAGACCCCCGGAGCTAATTGAATTCGAGTTTCCACTGGGGTTGACGCCCCTCTCCAGAGCTGCCATCAGCTTTCCTCTCAGCGAAAGCAGCTAAGACTTCATGTCTTAGCTAATGTTAGCTAGTGTTGCACACTGAGCAGCGTTGAAGAGAGATAAGGCACTCACATAATGTCACATCCTTTGGATTTTCCCAGAAAATTTGTCCCAAATCCTTTGCATAGAAATCAGTCCACACGCTGTTATAGGCAGCTGAAAAAGTCAGGGAAGGTCTCAGTTTTAAGTCACATTAAATTCGTTCACCCATTGGCATTAAAAAATGGTATATAAAGTTACTTACAGTACATTTAATTAGAGCAATGATGGTGAAAGCAAATAATAATAAAATAACAAACTTGTTATTTGGTAAAGCTTTTATATGATGTCATCAATATAATGCTTGGTGTAAGTATTCTGAGGTCACATGATACAGCAGCATAATGCATTTCAAAAATAAAATAAAATTAAAAAAAATAAACACCACTTTTGCTAAAATAAGTTTGAAAGAAGGCTGTGAAGCAGAGGATTGATGAGCTCTTGTAATGGGACATCTCCCGCATAAACCAGCAGAGTACCAAGTTGGAACAGACCCATTTGATGTGTGTAGAGGTGTGTGCGGTTATGTTGTAGCAGCCTGGTGTCATTTGCATGTGATTTAATAAAGGAAAACACAGTGGGCGGCCGCACTTAATGGCACTGCGCTTTGGTGCAGCACATCTCCAATCAGAGGCTGCAGATTTGTTAACATATGTCCCGCTGCTTCAGATGGTTGCAGGGATTTAATGAACTGAGGGACAAGCTTGTCTTTCAGTATGAATCAGCTTTGGATGACAGATACTTTAAGAATCACTCATATTCCAACTTGTTCTTCTTCCCAAGTTGTCAAATACCACTGTTTTGTCAGTGATCTCAGCACCCTTCGTGGTGGTATTGTACGCAGTGGGCAGTAGCAGTTGTTGATGGAGCGAGCAACAACGGAACTTGTCAAATACTGCCGCTTGGTATTTAGACATCCGCGTCAGATACTGATGCACACTGACATTTTATGCACATTGAAAGTTTATTTTGAAAAAGACTATGATGTAACGAGCAGAAACTGTTCATATTAGGGATTCAAGATACTGTTTTTTTTTTTTTTTGCCGATATCCAATATGCCGGTATATAACAACTTATTTGGTTGATAACTGATACCAATATCGATATATCCAATTTTTTCCCCATTTTATTTTTGCGATCATCAAGTCAAGTCAAGCCAGTTCCGATGATGTTCCAATATTATTGTGCATCCCCAGTACATATCCTGTGAAAACGGAAGTGTTTGAAAAGACAAAGTGTATGTAACAAGTGTAAAGTGACACGCTGTCCCAGAATGTGTTTATTTATGGATCAATGAAGTGCATTAAACATTAATTTTTGATGCCTATTTAAATACATATAATGGCTAGAAAGTGATTGATTAAAAAGTTTAAGCAGTGTGTATTTGTTGAAGTGTTTACGTTGCTCACAAAATTGGGAGCAGAGTGACATTGTGTCAGAAACAGACATGGATTTGGTTATTAAAGAATTGTGGCCACAGTATGTCATGAGTGAAATATTAACAGCTGAAGTGACTCTGTTTCTAAATTACTAAATTAAACATATTAAACCATTTCTTGTGACTTACCAGCTGAAATATACATAAATACATATTTATCTGTAGTAAGCTAAAATTGGCTGTTAATAATAATTGGCTTAAGTTTTCACAAATTGAGCATAGCATTAGTTCAGGCAGGACACGATGTCAAGCTCAGCTCACATCCCAGCTACATCAGCTGATCTCAAGCAGCCCAATCAACTGATGGATCAGCTGATTGATAGATGGTACTGAGCTGATAGATCACATGATTCCTTTCTATGCAACCACTTGGCAAATCTTATTCAGGGCCATTCACGGCCCCCCCTTGACGGCGCCACTGGCTGCGCACATGCGAGTTGTCAACGGTGACAAAGTGTGTCTGCTTTGTCGAGTGTACCAAGTGCAGCACAATGCAGGTACATGACAGCAAAAAGACGGGGACCTCGACATTTAAGAGGCACATGACGAAGGCTTGCCATGGAAAGAAAGACGAGAGTCAGCCTTCAATGTCCACATTCGTATCCTTAAAAAAATGTCGGGTATAAACCGGGCCCGGGCTCATAATTACAGTTAAAGGGACGGGCCAGGCTTGGCTTGGACAGAACGTGCATGGGCTCAGGTGGGGTCGGGCTGGATTTTTTGGGCCCGATCTAAGCTCTACTGAAGGATAATTAACACATCATATAAAGCAGTAGTGTTATATCTTTTTATTTGTGTAGTTCTCCAGTACTGATTAACTTCTTGTCTTCTTTGTGTGTTTTGCAGGTGTAGGAACAAGGAACTACTACAGAAAGATGGGCTATGAGCTGGAGGGACCATATATGGTGAAGGACCTGTATGGACCTGGAATGGACTGAAGCTGGACAATGTTTTTTATCTGGACAGCGGATACAGACGCACATACACACACACACATTATTGTATTTATTAAGATGATATTTTCGGGACATGATTGGTGCAGTATGTGTAGTGAAACTGTTTTCTTAGCATCAGAGGAGATAATGGTTGAGTTTTTCTGCCCGTTCCTGCTTCTTATCTGCTCCACACCAGGGAACACTGCTGCATCTCCTCCACTTTCTGTAGATAGGGAGACGCTGTGAGGAGAGGGTGTGAGGAATAAAAGTTATTTGAGATGAAGCCAGAGCATCTTGTGAATTTAAGATGCAAACATTCTTTACTGCTACAGCAAAAGAACTGAACTGGTACTAAAAACACACAAACAATAGCATGTTGGTATTTTTAGCTTTCCACACTGAAGCAAATTTGTACCACCAGTGCCTTGTCAATGAACTCTGTTTGAGCCAGCAGCACTGATTCCAGGAACTAAGAACAATCCCGCTGAGACCTTTTAATTCTGCTCAGATGTTCCATGTGTCTGGTAAAGAAACATCTGAATGTCTGGATATCCCTTATATAGTTTGTGTGTGTTGTCGAGGATTAGAAACCTGTTTAGCGCCACGCTTTGAGTTAATCATGTTTATGTTGCAATTAAATAGAAAACCCATTATGAGTCAAGCGTTCATTACTGCTTGGCAGTGGATGAATGAACTGTGGGAAGTGTCCTTGCTGGGCAGCTGTCGTGTAATTGCACAATTTTGATTTATAGGGCAGGAAATTGAATATTAGCATTACATAAATTGCTTTTTAAAGCCCCTCAGTTAATCCTGTTTCTTGTTTTTCTGTCATGCATTCTTGGGCTTCATGTGTATTCTGGTATATTCCAGATGCTGAACACGTCACTTGACCAGTAAAGTATATTTCAGTTACTGTTGGTGTCCTGTTTTGTGAGAGAAGTCCTTGATGATGCAGAAATCTTTGCAGACATTTTAATAATTACACCTAAATGACAGAATAGCCGAAAAGGTTTTAGCATCCCGATAAAGGTCACATCTTCAGAGTGGCTCCTGAAATGTAGCCCCCAATGTCAAAGGTGCCAGCCCCTGCAGCAGACCCCTGATGATTGCCCTATGAGAGTGTTTTACTGGCTCATTTGACACAGTCTTTCCAATTACATCTCCATCAGTAACCTGTCTATTGAACATTGACTGAATGCTGTGTTCAGCCACACTGTTACTGGAAAGGCTTTGTCATTTGAAAAATATCAAGCAATAAAGCACAAAGGGCTCATGCAGCGACCTATGTCTCATATAGATTCCAACTGCACGGGGCGACTGAAGCTGAACGGCCATGCGTAATTTCCTGGATGCGGCCCCCGTGTCGTGACTGGGCTCTGCTGTGTGTTGCTGTTGCAGTCCTGACGCATTGAGGAATAGGCCACATTCGGGCTTTCTCTCTACGCTTGCTCACTCCTGCTATCAGCTGTGAAATGTGAAAGGACCCCCCCACCCCTCGCTCAGTCTCGCTGAGTCTGTGCAGAGCTGATTTGTGCTGTAGAGGAGGCAGTGTGCTCTAATCTTCACTGCAACATGAGCAGAAGGATAGCAGGTTCACTTAAACTCCACTCAAGTGAAGGTTACAGGACAGGTCTACAAAAATAACCAGAGGAAAAGAACAGAAGGATCTATGTGTGTTGATGCTGAAGATATTCTACTCCTCCCTAAATGTATGCATTATCTGATTTCCATTTATTGTTGTGGATACAGTGACTCAGCATCACTCCAGTTTACGCTACTTAAGAGGGCTTGATGGTAATGGCAACCAGTTCTTGGTCTTTGGTTGCCATCAGTGACATCCACCTTTTAACATACAATGGCGTGCAAAAATGTGGGCACTCTTGGACAAAATTTTGTTTATTGTGAATAGTTACTTGAGTAGAAGATTAACTGAGTTGAAACATGCTTTTCAACATTTTAACCAAGATCAGTAGGCCTATATTTTTTTCGTTTTTCTTTCGTACAATTTTAGAGTGAAAAAAAGGAAAGGAGCACCATGCAAAGATTTGGGCACCCCAAGACATTTGAGCTCTCAGACAACTTTTACCAGTGTCTCAGACCATAACTAGCTTGTTAGGGCTATGGCTTGTTCACAATCATCATTAGGAAGGACCAGGTGATGCAAAATTCAAAGTATTGTAAATACTCTGACTCCTGAAACCTTGTACCAACAATCAGCAGCCACAGGCTCCTCTAAACAGCTGCCTAGCACTCTGAAAACTCAAATAATTGATGCCCACAAAGCAGGAGAAGGCTATAGGAAGATATGGTAAATGGACCTGCACTTGTATAGCACTTCTCTAGTCATCTGACCACTCAAAGTGCTTTTACACTATGAGTCACATTCACCCANGTTTTCAGGTAGCTGTTTCCTCAGTTCATAATGTAATTAAGAAATGGCAGTTAACAGGAACTGTGGAGGTCAAGTTGAGGTCTGGCAGACCAAGAAAACTTTCTCAGAGAGCTGCTTATAGGATTGCCATAAAGGCAAATCGAAACCCTTATTTGACTGCAAAAAAAAGACCTGCAGAAAGAAAAAATATGACCTCCAACTGCAACAGGGGTGGATCGACCATGCTGTGTTGCAGCCAGTGACATGGGGAACATTTCACAGGTAGAAGGAAGAATGGATTCAATTAAATTCCAGCAAATTCTGGAAGCAAACATCACGCCATCTATAAAAAAGCTGAAGATGAAGAGAGGGTGGCTTTTACAACAGGACAATGATCCTAAACACACCTTGAAATTCACAATGGCCTAACTCAAGAGGTGCAAGCTGAAGGTCTTGCCATGGCCCTCACAGTCCCCTGACCTAAACATCATTAAAAATCTGTGAATAGACCTCAAAAGCGCAGTGCATGCAAGACGGCCCAAGAATCTCACAGAGCTCAAAGCCTTTTGCAGGGAGAATGGGTGAAAAAGGTGGATACAAAAAGTGTTTAGAAGTTGTGATACCTGCCAAGAGAGGTGCTACTAAGTACTGACCACATGGGGTGTCCAAACTTTTGCTTCAGGCCCTTTTCCTTTTGTTGTTATTTTGAAACTGTAAAAGATTAAAATTAAAAAAGTATTATCTTATAAATGCACTTTTACAACAAACAAGGGCTGCACATTGGCTGTCATTCCCAATCTCTTATATTGACACCAAGAGGGCAGAGCTTCACACCCAATACTGACAGGAGGAATAATTAAAGGTATTCTTAAAATGCACATATGGGTATGGAAGTATCGTATTGAGACAGACCTGAAAAAACATTTTGCCAACATAGTTGTAAAACATTCAATCCAAAGCTCAATTCCTCTAAACTCTGTTGAGCAGTATGGAGGTCAAAGGTCGTCTAAGGGAGCTATTAGTTGGCCAGCAGAGCGTGAGGAGTCACTCTCACCAGTGACAATCAAATCTTTCAAAGACAACCACACTGAGCTGGGAGCGGTGAGGTTAGGTGAACAAGCCTCTCTAGCTCAGATCTTTACTTGTGCTTCTGATGGCCACATCACAAGACACTGCTGAGCTGAGAGTCTTATCACAGGGACAGTGACGAACAAAGGTGGTAGGATGATGATGGTTCCTTTTATGCTAATGCTGCATTAATTGTGTTATTCTAAAGGCCTGTTTGTGGGCCATTATTCTCACTTAAGCAAAACTGCAAAGTTTTACAATATCAGCTTTATTAAAAAACATTACATTTAAAAAAGGGTTCAGAACAGTTGCATGTTTTTTCAAGCATGTGGGCAAAAAACTTCAGAAATAAGTAGCCATCTAAGATATGGACTGTCAATGACTAAGACTGATGACCAGTAATAAATGCTGTGGACTCGGTATGGATACGATCTGCAACCTTCCTAATGGCTGCCTTTAATTTCCTGTTCACGAGGGGATGGTATATATGTGATCGTTAGTCACTGTTAGCCTCATACAGCGAGCCCGTTTAGTTTTCAGTGCAGATATCACAAAACAATGTTCACGCAGTCACAGACAGTAGTTTGACTTAACTTTCATAATGCTCTATGCTTTAAAAAAATCATCATTCAAAATGTGACTGATTCAAAACACAACAGTGAAATTGTGAGGAAAAAACATTTTAAAATAAACGCTTATAGAAAAAAACAAACATTTTCAAGTCATTTAAATTTGCATATAAATCTTCAACTTTAAAAAAACAACATTGTTTTAAATACCAATTCATGGCACATTTTAAAGCTGTACTCCACCTTATTAACACATAATTAGGCTTGGGTGGTATCTTTTTTTCATACCTTAAACCTTTCTTACATTTCAGGGGAATGTACAGTACATGATGGTGTTTGTGTGCAGCACTAAGATGATATAAAGTGACTAAAGAACTGAACTGAAATGAACTGAAAAAGCAATTGACTATGTTATTCTAGTAGTCTACCAAAAGTTTAATTTGTAATAATAATTTATGTAAGAAAAAAATCGATACTCGTCTCTGTAATGATGTGAAATTGCCACACAAAAATATTGTGATACTATGCTGTATAGGTTTCCCAGCAACCTTTATATAATGTGACAAGCATCTGTATTTTTATTGTATTAAAATCAAACCTTCAGGATTTCTACCAATACCCTGCTCTACTGTAATACCGTGATACCACCCAAGCCTACATTTATTTTAAAAACACCAAAAACTACAACCGACAAAAAGACCATAGCATTGAATCTGCCAATGTCAGACAATGTCAACAACAGTTATGACTAGTGTCACAAAGGTAGTATTTATTATTACCATACTACTGCACTGGAATGCATAAAATGTTTCTATTGTTTAATCACTTACTTTACAGATCTGAGATGTGGAAGCCCAGTGAGCATGCTGCATCAACGTGTGGTGGAAATATTCGGTTAAGAAAATAATCACTAAATAATAAAGCTACATTTCTCAACAAATAAAAAGATCAATGTTAACATAATCAGTCAAAATTTACACCCAGTAGGAAGTTGAGATAATGAGTCAACAGAATAGTGCAGACCCAGACAAGCAGCAACAGCAGCAATCCCTGACATTTCATTTCAGCCATATGTACACACTAAAATTGATTTTCTGTGTCAAGCATCAGAGGCCTAACCAACAGCATGGCACTTACATCAAATACAGCCTGAGTACGTCACACTCGATCTTTATATGGACTTGTTTGAATATAATTGTGTTTGGTCTGCAGTAAAGCCAGGCTTCAATATTCCTTTATGTCCCTGTGTTCCCTTTATGTGGCTTCCTACAGCTCAGCTTCTGTCTCAGTGACAAGAAAAGCACCTTCAGTCCTATATAATCATACACATTTCTGATCCCCACTTTTCTGTGGCAGTAAAGTGGTTATTTCTTACACATGTTGGAAGCACTGCAGTCAGGGGGTCCACTTTCAATATTTCCATGTAGTGGCGGTGGTGGTTATAGCCATTATGGTCTCTTAAGTGCACTTTGTCAGTGGGAGTCCTCTTTCAGAGCAGAGCACACTCTGGCCTCCAGCTGGTCTGCTGGAGGCCGAGTGTCCGGGTTTGAGGCGAGCATGTCTAAAAGCAGGGTGCACATTGCTGGACCGGGAGGGGGTGGCAGCGGGGGCGCTCTCTTAAACTTCATAGGGATACACAGCTGGAGGTCAGCATTCTCCCACAAGGCTTCCCCCAGCGGCATCAGCCAGCCTGAGCGACCCTTAGACACGTAAGCACCTAAAAAGGAAACACAAGGGGAGACACTGTTAAGTCATCATGCAAGACGCTCTGGGCTGACAGCAGTAACACACGCTGCAGGGAGCCTCTTCATGTCAGTGATTGTGGGCCACACTTGGATTTGCAAGTAGTCAAGTGCCTGCTGATGTGACATATTTCTAGGAACTGCAGACAGAGCCAAAGTGCCCTTAAGACTACAATTGTGTGGAAGATTCTGAGAACACACGGGACACTCAAGCTCAGAATGCAGTGTTATTGAAAGTTCTGAATATGATGTTCAGGACCTTAATATAGCAGCAAACCACTATTTGCAATGTAAAGATATAGCTGAGTAATGGCGTCCTGAGCAGAGAATGAAGTCAAGTTCCCTCTGTGTCGTAATCTGAGCTTTCCTGTGGTAAGCCTTTTCAGCCGGGTGTGCATGTTAGTGCATGTTTGAATCCCACTGGCTAGCTAGCTGGCAACACTTTGCACTGTGCTCATATGGCGGTTACCACTGATATTGGGATGGTGTCGAAACGTAGCGCCCACCTTCCGGTTCCCCCCCAGTTAACACCGTTAGCTCCATCAGCACTGTTGCTGTTATTTACTGCTGTTTTAGCACCATCAGTTGCTAGCTGCTGGCTCAGCCACCTTCATGTTGGGAACTGTGTGCAGACAACTCATACGCTCTGAATTTTCATATAGAGACCATTTAAACAGTAACAATACAATTAAAATCAACAAACACTAAATGAAAAACATCAACAATACAAAAAAGAAATGTCAATAATTGGTGTTAATAAAACAAATCTCACTTAAAGGAACAGTGTGTAAGATTTAAGGGAATTTAAGGGTGTCTAGTGGAGAGGACTGCAGATTGCAACCAGCTGATACTTCTCCTGATTAGAATTCCTTCAGTCTTCATTGTTCAGAAAGGTTCTACTGGGAGCTGAATTATCTACAGAGGTCTCTTTCTCCCCAAAACAAACAGACCAGGTGATTTAAACTAATAAAAAACACTGAATAAAACAGTTTCACGTTGTTTTTCCGATGCTGCTTTTTTCCAATGGGCTTCTCACTACAGCAGCGAATGCAAAAACTTCAATGTCCCCATCTAGAGACAGTGTTTGGTTTGTCCATTCTGGGCTACTGTAGAAATTCAATATAAATGACTCATTTTAAGGTAATGAAAACACGATTTATATTTTCAAGTATGCAGTAAAGAAAATTTACCTACTATTATATTTAATTTCTGCCAATAAAGCCCCCTAAATCCTACACACTGAACTTTCAATTGTGATAATTAGTATGCTGACGATACTGGTATGATTATATGGATATTACTTAAATCTGAATATTGAGTTAAATGAGACATTTTTCCGTATTTCACGATATCCAGCTTGAATACTGTCAAAACTGTGGAATTTTTTTGTATGTATATACAGATGTTTGATGGTACCTTTTTTCAGTTTTTCTAGGACAAAAAAGAATGTTTAATCTATAAATGTAAACATTTCTCACACAATACTGAGGCATGAAGGCATTTAGGATATCTACCTTCTTTATCTATAAATTAAACTTTGTGTCATCAATACATTCTTGTATTTATTGCAGCTCTTTAAAATCTCTGAAGCACCTTTTTTTCAGTCATACAAAAATAAAATGTATTTTACTCAATATTTGATCAAAATAATCCAACGTCACATAATTTGATCATATCCATGATAAGACCTATGTAATTACCTTTCTGTTAATCAAATATCGTCAGACAGCGAAAAGCACAAGTTTAAAGGTGCGAACACACCAAACCGACATTAAAGAACTAGCGGCGATGAAAGCCAACTGTTGCGTCATCTACGTCGCCTCACGTTGCCCTGTGTCAGTTGCATTTGAACACACTACACGGACTACATCCGACGGCCAAGTGGCACGTACGTTCTGAGCCTGCGTGAGAGAGAGCGGAGTGAGAGTGGTACATCCTGTCAGCTGAGGGGTTTCCTATCTGTGCAGCCGAGCACCGCAGCACCTCCACGGACTATTACATCCAGACGGTCCTGGTGTTTCCTCTGAAGGCTCCACTTCACTCAGCTGCCCGACAAATCTGCTGCTTCTTCCCACTTTAACCTGAATAACAAACCAGGGCTCGGCTCTCCGGTTGGATCCAAACGGAGAGCCGGGGCTAGCTCAGAGACTAGCGGAGGCTAACTGGCTGTGCTTCTAACGCTCTGCTAGCCGCTCCCAGCTTGCCCTGGCTCTCCGTTTGAATCCAAACAGAGAGCCAGGGCTAGCTGGGAGCTAACTGGCTGTGCTTCCCTCCGGTCATGCTGCAGCTAACGCTCCGCTAGCCGCTCCCAGCTAGCTCAGGTTTGTTATTCAGGTTAAAGTGGGAAGAAGTGCCTGAGGAGGAAGCACAGGTTAGCCCTAGTCTGGGGCCGTTAGTGGCCATTTTGGTAAGGAAACGGAACCAGGGCAAGTGAGACAGGATCCGGAATTCGATGGATGTGCCTTTCCGTAAAAATAAAAGCACCAAGCTAATAAAAATGCGGTGAAACTTTTAATTTAAAGAATATAATTTGGAAGAAAAGCCCCAAGCCATTAAGTTAATCGATTTTCTTACACCCCTCATCACCCCAAATCAATGGTGCGCCAGAATTTAAAGTTTTACTATGGTGAACACTTTTAGTTTGGTGAATTTGGTGAATACCGCATCCGCTCCCTAGACCGGAACCAGAATCCAGACAAAATTCAGAGTGAATAGACACCAGGCGACGCGAGGCTAGGTTAGCCCCGGTTCCACTACAGGCAGATTCACTCGCTACAGAGGCGAGGAAATTAAACCTAAACAGCCAATCAGAGTGATCTCTCTCACCGACAAGCTCCGCCACTGATTCAACATGCTCAATTGGCCGAAAAGCCGCAGACGCCGAAGTGTCGACGGTGCGGGACACACCACAAAAACTAGGACTACAGATGCTCACCGACGACCCGACTTTGGTTGACGGCCGACTGTCTGCTTGGTGTGTCAGGGCCTTAACATTCATGCCAGTTTTTGACTCCAATTTACTGTTCTACAGGTGGCAGTGTTTCAATGGGAGACAAAGCACTGCACCAGCAGAGGCAGGGAAGAAGACTGTTTGCAAGTTACCATAGAGGTAAACAATGCAGGTTTAAAATGGCTTTGCAAATGTTTTGAGGGGGAAAATGCATTCAACCTGTTGGTTGGGCCTAAAGGATACACAAAGGGACTTTTGGTGAGTAACACTGAATGTAAATGAAAACTCCACAGTAAAGCTACAACTACAGACTATTTTCACTGTCCATCGACAACTCAATTATTTTCTTGATTAATGGATTAGTTGTTTGGTCTATAAAATGTGAGAAAAAGGTGACGGTTTTTTATCACCATTTCCCAAAGCCCAAGATGATCTCCTCAAATGTCTTGTTTTGTCCACAATTAGGAGTGGGCAATATAATATCGTAATATTTTTGGCTATATCGTGATACATGATGGATATCTCCTTTAAGGCCACAGGAGGAGAAAATGTCATTTTCTGCAACAGTATTTTGGTTAGTGTGGATTCTAAACCAGAGTGGCTATGATGAACCTTATATCTCTATGGTGTAACCAAACATCATCACAGCTTTATGATCAAACTAACTAGTTTCAGCGGATTGGTTGGTGTGGACTTCACACCCAGACTTAAGAGAGAACTTACGTATAGCTGGTGTAATTTGCTGCTGCTGTTTTGAATTGATCTGGCTGATTAATATGGGTGTAAATCACAGGTTCCATCACAATACAATATTACATAGAGTCTATGGTCAACAATACGATATTTGCTGATATCACACAGGCTGCCACCATACAATTTCAATTCAATTCAGATGCCTACGACAGATATTCCAAACGGTACTATACTGCATTTGGAAAATACCGGTACATTGAAATTGATTCAATTCATTAATTTAGTTAATTTATTTTACTCATTTATGCACACAAACGCCTTTCTTGTTCCTATTGGAGCACAGATTGCACAAGTGGTGTGTATGACAACACCTGTATCAACATTCGCAGCTGGCGCACGTGAAAAAAGACAAGAGAAAGTCTGCCTCGCAAAGGGAGACAACACGAGACAACACAAACTTGGTGGAACATTTGAGTTACCAAACCGTGACGTCCGTACCGAGGTACTTACCGAACCATGATTTTTTTGGTACCGTTACACCCCTACTATTTATTGTTCTAAAGGTTTGTATCCAAAATGACTTTTCCTTAGGAAAAGTACCAAAGAGTATCGAAAAGTATCGAAATTCATATTGGTATTGGTACCGAAACAAAGATTTTGGTATCGTGACAACACTAATTATATGTATCAATGTTTTCATTTTGCATCGATAATTTTGGATCGTTGATCATTAAATTGATATATCGATCCAGATCGATGTATCAGTATGCCCAACTGCTTAGATCTCAGAAGCTGAGCAAAGTTAAAGTACCAACATGAACTTCCTCTTTTTTCTTTCACACTATAATGAAATTAATACTTCAGGAATTTGGCTGGTTATCAGAATAATTAAGAAAGATAAAACTTGGAGTTATAACTCCAATTTGTCTTTATTTGACATTTTCTACACTAAATGCTTAATCAAAAACTTATTAGATTAATGAGGAGAAAAAAATCATTAGTTGCAACCTCCCCAACAAAAATATTAAAGCGCATTATCTGTCAAAGTAATTAAAATAAAAATCGACTGTTGCTTAATCTCAAGGTTTCTTGTAGTCCTTTATAGTTTTCACTGGAATATATATTAGTTTTTAATTGGATATATATAATTTTTAATGTTAAAAACACATCCATCTTGCAAGTACAAGTCTTCTTCCTCTGATGATGTTCAACACTGAACCCTGACCTAAACACTTGAAGTGAAGTCTCTAGTCAAGTGGTCAGCAGTGATTTCCTGACCTGACTGAGCTAAGAGCCAACAAGCGCTGGTCTCAAGAAGGACAAACATAAGAGGCTGTGTGTTGCTCCTTGACTCTGCTCTCTGCGTTCCCCTGCCAAGTCAAATAACTGTGTGGGTGTGTGGGTCTTGAGAGAGGATAAAGTAAAATAATAGAGCATTTTATCTGTCTGTGAAAAGCCTCCAGCTGCCTCTCCCCATTTCCTCACCCACAAAGAGGATTGTGATCGGGGCTGCTAAATTACATTTTGGCCTTTTTTTTTTTTTTTTTTTTTCAAATTCCACTGAAACCCCTCTCTCCCCCAATCATAACCATTTCATTCAGCCTAATGGAGTATCAATGACTCGGGGAGGTTCTCAGGCACTAAACTTGTGGATAATGGTTCATATCTCCCTGCCTTCAAGTCAGCTCTGCCCCAACCCATTTTTTGTGAATAAAATGAGACATCTGTATAACAGCTATTTGGTTCCTCTCTGACAGTAAAGCGCAGAGCACAACTGGGCCCTGCCTCCACTAAGATGCTTTCTCATCCTATAGCTACATGGGGTTCTGACAGGAAAACAGGACATTAAAATCTCAATGCTGTTTTCTATAGATATACTGAATGCTGGCACAGTGCTTCTGCTTGCTCATATTCGATTGGCCAAAGCTTTGCAGACTCACTACATCAAAGTAGCCTACTACGCAATGACAAGTTGACTCGCATCTTTGCACATTCTCAGAACTTATCGGCTGTATTCGGCGTCTGACTTCCGGCAGACGGTGATACAGCCTCTGGGGGCAGACCCCCGATTTTTTGGCATTCCGGTTTGACTTGGGCGGAGGAGGCGAATTTTCGTTTCCGACTTCCATTTATATATAAGTAAATATGCTGAAACATTGCAATGGATTCAGAGTTTGCAGTAGTCTGAGTGGGCGGAAGTTCGCTGCATAGATCAGCCTCTCATTGGACGGAACGAACCACCCGCTGAAGTCCCGCCCTACCACCTCCGGTTGTGTAGCAGTTTTCAACCGTTTTCAACACATCCTTTACTAACTTTTGCGGTGTTTGATCTTGCAGGGATGTAGCCATTTTTCTGCCATGGTTTGCGTCCTGTAGGCGATATTTTTGTGGGCGTGTTACACTAAAACCTGTTTCCCCCGGCAATATTTTTGCAAGCGCACCGTTGCTGTGGCACCGCCCAGAACGATTGTGATTGGTTGAAAGAAATACAAGCAACGGGGGCATTTTTTTCTCCAATCTTAAAGTGAGAGTCGGCCCAGCCAGACCTTTCTTTTCTTGAGAAAGGTCTGGTGAGCGAGACTAAGATTGCAGTGACGCCAATTATGTTCTGCCTCGTTAGTTCACCGCACGGACTGTTTAACCTGGCAACAACTGCAGCCGGCTCAAACGTGATTGATCAATATCACACAGACTACAAACAGCCTAGCACCGGAAACCAGGGCTCTTCCACTCTTCTTCCGGAGGCAAGATCTCCAGGGTTTGCCTACAGACTCTACATTCACTGAATGTAGAGTCTGTATATAGGGACTAATCTTTGCATCACCATCAAAATATAATTGATCCTCAGTGATGAAGGCTGATGTTATTAAAAGCACTGAGTCAGGACCAAAAGATGGGTAAGAAGATTAAAAAGGATTTAATTTAAGAATAAAGAAACTGGTATCTCACATGCTACCAACAACAGCACTATTGTAGACCTTTTCCATACACATGCACTGGCTTGGCTTGACTTGGAGCATCAGCCCAGTGAGGCAGGGATTTGCCACTCCAGACAACAGGGCTACTTGCTTGAAGGTGTGTTTTTAACTGATAACGTGTTTGTCTTAAGCAAGCCCCCAGGAAAAGCACCGGGCTTTGAAGCCTATTTTACTGAGTGGCCAAAAGTGGAATTACATCATCATGTGACGCTAAGGGGCTCAAAAAGACTTTTTCCCTGTAGACTTACATTGTGAAAGAGACGTCTGTGAATCAGTGGATCCATTTTTTTGAACGTCACACAGAGTCCTGCACTGGGTCGGGTACCCGCGGGTACCTGCAAAAACAGCTGATTTGCGGGTGGTTTTTAAAAAAACATTTTTTCCCGGGTTCAGATCTGGGTGGAAAAAATAACATGCGGGTCGGATCGCGGGTTTTAGATAAACACATCAGTCATTAGTTCGGTAAACTACAGATAACTATCTTGGTCATTATTTAC
>NC_065517.1:3871674-3876533 GCF_006386435.1 Epinephelus moara | reverse complement strand
AAGTCAGGTTTTTATTGTGAGAGCTGCTTCATTCAGGTCGTTGTTTACTCACTGGCACCTTAACTGTGGCAATATGCTGTTCAATATTCAGCCAATATGACCCAAAATGATTACTTTAAATCCGGGTTACGGGTCGGGCTGCGGGTCGTGTTTCAACGGGTCGGACCGGGTTGCGGTACTAATTGGCCTGATGCGCGGGTTTGCGGTTCGGGTACGGGTTTGTACGTCGCTGGGTCGGGTCGGGGCGGATCTTGAAAACTGGACCCGTGCAGGACTCTGACGTCACAACCCCCACAACATGACTCGTTTCACCATCCTTGAGCTACTTGGTCCGATAACATTTGGAAAGTCTAGGAGAGCCACATTAAATTATTTCATCCCCACAAAGTTAGCAGAGTGCTAATTCAGAGGTCAGCCACTCGGCTGGTGGAAGCTAGCCACTTGGCTGCACTCTGCCGTGCTCAGCAGCAGTAAGTCTGTCGTGCACTTGCTCTATGGGCCCCACAGTGCAGAAGATCTGGGTACTTTCATACCGTGGAAATTGAGCTTTTTTTGGCAAAAATGAAAATTCAGCCATTATCTACTCACCCATATGCCGAGGGAGGCTCAGGTGAAGTTTTAGAGTGCTCACATCCCTTGAAATTGAAACCACAAAATATCTCCATATTGCTCGTCCGTAGTGATCCAAGTGTCCTGAAGCCCCGACATAAAAAGTTGTTTGGCAAAACGTCATTTGAACTCTGTTTTTAAGCCTCATTGTAGCCTGTAGCTCTAACTGCCTCTCTGTACACCGCGCTCACGTGTGTGCGGAGATATTTTGTGGTTTCAATTATGTGTTTTTGGACATTTGAATCTGGGGCGCCGTAAGCGTCCATTAGGTGGAGTTGTGTTGCTACCCCTCTCCCCTGGGATCTCCGCAAGGGATGTGAGGACTCTAAAACTTCACCTGCGCCTCCCTCGGCATATGGGTGAGTAGATAATGGCTGAATTTTCATTTTTGGGTGCACTATCCCTTTAATGCTCTACTGAGCAACTTTAATAGGAATGAACAGGGCTCTGCCTCCAATGCTGTATACTGTACAGGACTCTTTATACATCCATGGTCTTGAGTCCCTAACATTTAAAAGCTGCACATTTTTTAGTGCTGTTTACTATTGCACTGTGCAATGACTGTTGGTAGCCAGCTATTTCTTACCATTTTGATTGGTATCTACTGCTTATTGCTTGAAAATGGAAATGGACCTAATCGTCCCTGAATGATGATGAGCCCATCTGATGTCACCGTAGTAGAGCTTTAATTCTCTGCCCGAACCTGATCAGGCTTGACCCGACCTGCCCGATTCAGGCTGGACCAGGCTGTAATTTCTCCAAAAGCCTTCAGGCTTGAATTGGGTCAGTTCATGCCAATTTCCTGCTGTTCTTTTTTAATGCAGCCCTAGCAGTCTGTGTAATGACATGGATAATGTATAAAACTGTGTTGCCATTAACAAATAGGAGTATGCACACACATCCAAACCAACAAGGGTAGGTGCTGAGTTGAAAGGAATTGCTTACACACGGCAGACATTATCCACTTATTTATTACACCAAGGCGGTGATGTTTTGATCAAAACTGCTCTTCATGTGTTGCCATTAACCCATTACAACTAAAACTCTAATTAAACTAAAAATGTTGAGAAATAGAATTAAATTTAGACAGACAAATCATTAGAGGGTCATTTGCTCACATACTGTTCACAAACTCCAGTGCATTGCACAGGAGACACATGAAACAGGCCATTCTCATGCTTAAATGGCATGTATTGCATTGGACTGGAGGGAAAACGAGAGCAAGAGAGGGAAGGAGGCTGCACAGCAACTTGGTTGGCAGTGTTTGCCTCTGCTTCCCCAGCAGTGGGAGAGATGAGTGTAACATGCAGCGAAGAGTGGTTATTAACATCTGCGCACTGCATTGCCATAGACCACCGTGCGCACCTAGCACAAGGGCACTCGTAGGTCTGCCGTTGTGCGTGAGATGAAGAGCTGATGACAGACTCTTGTGATAACACAGGGAAGAGAAAAAGAAGAAATGGTGCAAGGACACATCAGTGCTTAGCTTGTAATAAATGTATTAATGGAATTATTTTTCACAGTGAAAATTTTTTTTCAGGCTTGGGTCCAAAACTGCTGCCTTGGTTCAGGTGGTCCATCTCGGGCACAACTCAGTGCCTTTAAAGTGGTAATGGAAACGCCAATCATTGCAGCATGGTTTGACTCGTCACAGCCAATACAAAAGCTCCATTGGAGGAGCAAAGGCTGAATTACACACTGTCCACTTATATTACAAGAATTAGAGCTACTATAATCTGTATCAAAATGTACATAGCATGAATCATCCATCTCTTTGCCATTTAGATTCATGATTGTACCCGCCATGGTTGATGAATGTATGATGTATGGTATGTGACATTTTTAATATGTGCCAGTTAATTAAGTCAAACTCGATTCAGTGCGATGCGTCATCAACCAGACCGCACACTCAACCTTTTTAACCTTTCTGTGAGTGCCCTGACTGATGAGGGGGATACAACATGACAGGTCTATGCTGATGTGTTACCCAAAATGGTAACACTGTCCCATATATGCGAAGATACAGACAAAATCTGTATTTACATATTAGCATGTTGATGTCTAGGTTTATATCCCACTGCCAATGTCCAGTTGGATGCTGCTTTGGCTGCTCACGCGGTGTGGTTTGAGGCGGCAGACATTCTCCATCTTTTCCTCTCTTGTCTTTGCTATTGACTCTTCACTGTGCACTCACCCAGTTGTTCCTGCGTAGCCCCTTCTTCCAGAAAGGTGATTCTCTCCAGAACAGCCCAGAACATCACACCCAGGGAGAAGATGTCTGCCTGGGCTGTGTAGGTCAGTCCACCCCACACCTCTGGAGCCATGTAGAAGTCAGAGCCACAGGTGGAGGAGAAGTGCTGCCGGGTCAGATCACCATCCACCACACCTTCACTCATCTTGCTCAGACCAAAGTCTGCCACCTGGAGGATGGACAGGCAGATTAATTAAATTAGACAGAAAGTATGCTTTCTGTTGGCATAAAAGTTTTTTTCTCCCACAAATGTATGACTCTAGAACCTTTTCATTTAGGCCTGTCCCTTATGTAAAAGAGTAAACAGTAGTGTCCTGATGGAGGGCTGAGATATGGATTCTACACTACGCTGCAATATGTGGAAATGTTAACTCAATAGAGCTGAAAAGATCAGTCCATTAAGCATTTCACCAATATAAAACAGGTCCTAACATAAAACTGGTCTGCCTATGCAGTAGAAAAACTAAATTACTTTTCAAATTGGTGCTACATGACCAGAGAAAACTGAAAAAGGGACTGAGGCATTCACTTTTGCTCAAGAGGTAGAAAAACTGCAACTACCAGAATGCACTGTGCCGCACCACACCAATAAATGCTCCTGCTGGTAGGCCAGATAATGTAAACCCCTCTGTTTGACACAGTGGCAGCTGGCTGGTAACAAACAATCTTGTATTACAATTAAGCATTAAGTTAAAACATCTGAGGTGAAAAAAACAACAACTCAGTAACATAATCTTAGTTTATACTTGGACAGAGCTGCTTAGTTTTGATGGGATTTCAGTCTGAGTTAGAAAGACAGGGAGGGGGAGAGAGAGAGAGAGATCCACTTCTGTACTCTGTGTCTGTGGTGGCAGCACATAAAATGAAAATGCGGAAGTACAGCCTGTAGTTCAAGCAACAGCCCAAGAGAGCCAGCAGAACTCCACCGCATGACCCATTTTGTGTCATCCAGCAGAGTTTTGCTGGGCGGCTGGCGGGGAGAGATGTCCAGCTACTGGTTTGATGGAGGGAATTTTACCACAGCTCATTTACACATACTACCCACATTGTTATGACACAAAGCTGGTTAAAAATCAGTGAAGTATCCCTTTAATCAATCAGTCATTGAGTTCATCAACAAAGAAAATATTTTGCATTTGTTCTTAAAAATTATTTAAAATGATCATTCAAATAGATGCAGGTTAACTATTTTAATCACCTCTTCAATAACTTTAAGTAAAAATGCAAATTACTTTCCAATTCCAGCTTGTCAAATGTGAATAGTTGCCAGTGTTCATTGTCTGATGTGATAGTAAAGTGAATATCTTTGGATTTTGGACTGCTGGTCTCACAAAACAACCCATTTGAATATGATACATTTTTTCTGCACCATTACCAAGATTACATTTGGATAGAAAAAAACAGAATGATGTTGTGATTGGAATATAAAAATCCAAGTCATGCCATGCCATTATGAATTCGTAAAGAAAACAGTGTTTCTCATATGCCTCCACAAAAAATGACAAATATTTTGATTTAGTGATTGATCAGGGACCATGGTTAAAGGGCCAGTGTGTAAAATGGGTTGAAAACAGTGACATCAGTGGTCAAATTCCAGATTGCAGNACCAAGATTACATTTGGATAGAAAAAAACAGAATGATGTTGTGATTGGAATATAAAAATCCAAGTCATGCCATGCCATTATGAATTCGTAAAGAAAACAGTGTTTCTCATATGCCTCCACAAAAAATGACAAATATTTTGATTTAGTGATTGATCAGGGACCATGGTTAAAGGGCCAGTGTGTAAAATGGGTTGAAAACAGTGACATCAGTGGTCAAATTCCAGATTGCAGGGCTCACTCGCTCACCCCTCCCGTCGGGTAAATGACGGCGGCCTCGTAGGGACAAAAAGCCTTGTTTTTCAGGAGTAGGTCTATCTAGCGACGAGGTGAATATTTATTTAGAAATCTAAACCATGTTACGATATTGTAATGAATCCCTCACGAGCAGGAGACC
>NC_065517.1:3861194-3868765 GCF_006386435.1 Epinephelus moara | reverse complement strand
AATGTCTACTTTAATATTTATTTTACTTATTTCATTGTCTATTTTAGTATTTTATTTATATCTTCATCTTTATCTCTTGTTTCCATTCATGCTGTATTTCTATTTCTACTTTGCACGGAGCATTGGAACAAAAACAATTTCCCCCCGGGGATTAATAAAGTAGTCTGAATCTGAATCTGAATTATAAGGCTACGAAAACCAAACGAATTTTATTTTATAGCGATTATACACTTATATAAACATATTAATGGGTAGAATATTCAGATTCAGATTCAGATTGACAATAAACCATGCCAAATATTACACACTGGCCCTTTAACAGCAGCATTTATCCAACTGTATGCTCAGTACTTGCCAAACATATGCATTTTCACCTAAAAACCTTAGTATTGGAGTCTGGCTTTGAAGAGAGCAAAGTTTCATCTTCTGTCAGTAGTACAGTAAATAGAAAGGTTTTGGTGAAAATGCATGTGTTTGAGAAGTACTGAGAATATGACTGGTAGGGGTAGGTGATATGGCCCTAAAATAATAAAATGATATTTCTGCAATAACAATATTTTTGACACTGTGACAAATTTTATCTATTTATTTTTTATTGCTTTAAGAACTTAGAATTGCAACAAAATAAGTGACATAGTTTTACATGATGACCTAACAGTTTGCCTGTAAATATTCAATAAAAACTGAACAAAAATGATCTCAACAACAACAACAGTAACTCAGAGGGAGATTCAGATTTTGTGTACAATATTAATAGCACAACAAAATAAAATATAAAAAAAAATGTACCCTGAGATCTATGTATATAAATCAACAGGTGATTTGATTTTGATTTGATTTTGTAGGTGAAGTATTCCTTTAAAGCACTTGTGGACTGGAGGGTACAAATTCAACCTAATTTTAAGTGCTGATTTATCCTATGAAAAGATACACAAATGCACGTCAGTCCTCATAAGCCCTCAGTGATGTCCAAGATGAAGCCTTGTGAGAGCAGATATAAATATGGTGTATTTTTGTATTTCTTTTATCCCTTTAAATGAAATATTGAACCCACAAACAATCTGCATGAGTGCCTGGACACTGAATTTTACTTTCTGACCACACTGTTGTGCCATATATTTCCCCCGATTTATCGACCTATCGTACTCCTATTTTTAAAGCACCTGTGGTTAAGTTTTATAAATTCCGCTGTCCACCTGATACAGATTCTCTTTGTTTGGGACACCAGGGTAAGGACAGCATTTTTTATCTTTTTCTTATTTTGATTTTTATTATATTGATTGTTGTGTCTCAAAGTTATTGCTACTGTGAAAACCAAACATCCCCTGAAAGCAAAAACAATTAAGAACAACAATGCTTTCAAAGTTTGCAAAAAGTTGTGTAGTGATTCTCAGATATCATCTTTTATATGACACAAACATTGTCATTTCACAGCTGCTTGCCTACCTTGACAACAGGACCTCCTGGTGTCACACAGACCAGCACATTGTCGGGCTTTAGGTCCCGATGGGTGATACCCAGACTATGCAGGAAGGCCACAGCGCTGCAGAGCTGCCTTACTACGCTGTGGTTACGCTGGGAGTCTGGTGGCCTGGAGAGCAAGTACTGATTCAAGTCACCCCCATCACAGTACTCCATCACGAGCCACAGGGCCAAACAGTGCAGTGGTCCGGACTCCTCTTCCTCCCTGTGGGCCGGTCTCTTCCTGGCTCTGTTTTGAAGCCTTTGTGGAGTTGTATAATCACATGCATTTGATTTAGTCTTGTCCTGAAGCTTAGGCCTGGCCTGCACAGTGTTGGTCCTGTCCTGAAGTGTGGAGACAGAGTTGATCCTCCGCTTGGAGTTATTCCTTCCCTGACTTTGTGGTGCTCTGACTACATTGCCCTTCAGTACGCTCTCAACTAGACGTGGAGGCAGTTTTCCTGGTTTTAGAGGCTTCAGGCTCCTTGGCCCAGTCTGCAGAAGGCAGCTGTGGAGTGCAATGACATTTACATGGTTCTTGGCAGTGGCTCTCATGGCCCACAGCTCTTGCAGGTAGAGTTCAATGCACTCAGGGTTTCTACAGGGCAGCCTTTTGATAGCCACCCTCTGTCCTGTTTTGGCCATATGGCCCTCAAAGACCACACCATAGCTGCCTCGTCCCACCTCCCTTTCTAGGGTGTAGAGCTCCTCCATCTGCAACAGGGGCTGGAGCCTGATGGTGGTGCTAACAAATATAAAATAAGTACGTTTAGCATGATAAATCTGACATGTAGCGTCAACGTACAAAACTGTCAAATGTAATCTAATGTTAGTATGAACAAAAGTGAAACTACAAAATAACGTTAGCTGGGGAACAAGCTGCTTCACTTGAGATGACAAAATACGACTTAATAAAGTAAATAAACTTAACTTAAACTACTTTTAAGTTTACGTTATTGTGGGTGTCTCTAAATGAGGCTGGGGAAGCTTTATTCAACGTTACACTTCACAACGTTACTGTAATTTACCAGAGGACTTACTCCCCAGATAATTCATGTTAACCTGATTTGTTTTTTCAAGTTTTAGTATGATACGTAAACAAATGTAACGTTACTAAGTTATACAATTTACTTACATTTTCAAAATGTCCTCGAGACCGCATGAACATAGTTACCGAGTCCATTACGTTAGTATAAACAGCTGTGTAACGATACTGACTTTTGCTATGCAGGTGCCTCTAAATCAGGGGTGCCCAAATACTTCTCAGTGGAGGGCCAAAAATGAATCAGGGTGGAGGGTCATGGGCCAAAACTAAACATTCATGTTGCAGTGCATTTAATTAAATGACTATGATATAACTATGCAAAATAAACAGTCATACAAAGTAATTTAGAAAATGAATAACATTTCTGTTTATTGAAAGCAGAAAAATAATAAGTACCAGGCCTATGTCTCTAAAAACATGGGACACAACATGTCCCTACAAGACCAATATATTACAGTCTCCACTGTCTTGAACAATCATTTTCAAATAGGAATATAATTGAACAACAGCTTTAGCTTTTTAGCCTTTTCTTGTAAATCACTGAACTGTGTTTACATTAATTTCAGCTGAAACATTAACCATACAGAGCAGAACATGCTCCAAAGTGCCAGACATTTCACGCCTAATTTTTAAACTTTCTTTTGTCAGTGTGCCAATTCCTCACACGCTCCATGCCTCCATCCCAGCATCTTCTCCCTCTCTGGTCAGTTCCGGCCGGATTTGAGCTGACGGGAGCTAAACAGCGCCACCCTACCCTCAATGTAACACAATGCTGATTTGTGGTCAGAAGAGGAAGTGCAACAATAAATAAATATTTAAAGAGATATTCCGACTGCTGGCAGCGGGAAAATAATAATTATTTAATTATTGAAAATTTGAGCATGGGCCGCGGGCCAAAACTAATCGGTCGCGGGCCAACTTTGGCCCGCGGGCCCCAAATTGGGCAGCCCTGCTCTAAATGAAGCTGCAGAAGTTTAAACTCAGCTGGGATTGTTACCGCTAACGTTAACATAACGTTACACTTCATAACTACTATAATGTAATGTGCTAGAGGACTTACTCCCCGAATAACTAATCTTTAATTGTTAACGTCACCCGTTTGTTTATTTCAAATTTAAGTTAAAGTATGATACTTAAACAAATGTAACGTTACTATGCTATACAACTTAGTTAAAATTTCAAAGTGGCCTCGAGACCATATGAAGACCAAATAAAATGAACATGGTGTTGTCTAACGTCATAGGTACACTAACGTTAACTTGTTCAGAGGGAAGCGATTCACAATTCTCTAACCTCAGCCGACCTCTCATTATTTTGATTTCAAACTTACCCACAGGACTTCAGCTTACATTTACAGCAGGAAATCGACTAGAATTTGTAGTCTTCTTGATTAACAAACCGTCTCACACCATATTCAACGAATTTCGATAGTTATTGTTGATGAACAAATGAGATAAAATGGCAGAACAACATATACCACCGAACAAATTAACAAATGCGACAGACTTCCGTGTCTAATTTCAGATCCTCCCGCTCTGTGTATGTACCTGCGTTGTGATTGGCTACGGACACTCAGCCGCGTTTTGTGATTGGTTGGTAGTAGCGCCGTAGAGCGTCATTAATTTGAATTGTCCAGGCAGGCTGCAACCGCGTAAGAGGAAGCTGTCACATACTGTCAGCTGGGTTCAAAAGGTATGGAAACGGACGAGTAAAAACTCGCAGTGCTTGTTCCACCGTTCCACCACTGCCAGCTTTGCATCTATTAATGCTTCCATCAGTGGATGGGATTCATGGGAAACATTATTGTCACTGTACCAATAATAACAGTTCACTTCAGTAAGGATGCATGAAAAGGTGACATTAATAAAAGTGCGTCATTTTGCGCTGGAACTGTAATTATAGAAATAAATATTATTTTGCTAAAAAAGTGTCAGTAATTGCATGGAGTAGGATGTGTCACTAATGACCACAGATCCCCCAGCAGATTTGTTCCGCCCTACTGATGACTCCATGGCCATCAGTCACTCAGTCAATAAGGAGGACTTAACATAGTCGCCATATGAGCATTTAATTTTTTAGATTATATCATTTGCATTTGTGACTATATATGGACTATTTGTGACCTTAATTAAATATAAGATTATGTTTGTTATTTATGAGAGGGGAGAGGCTGGTACGAAAAGGGACAGACATGTCAAATAGGCCTAATTTACAGATTTTTCTCTATTTTGGTTTAGGGACTAAAAATTGAAATGGCTGTATTTTGATTTTCTTTTGCCATCGACTTTCAAAGAAAACTGGCATTTACAAAAAAACGTTAAAATTACACCATTTATCTTATCCAGAAACTTTAGAAACAGAAATTATTGTTGGATTTTCAAATTTCCCATGGTCCTCGGACACATCATATGCCACAAATGCTTCTCTGAGATTAAACCTAACCAAATCTGAGTTTAAAATAGTGATTTTTCATCAGAATACGAATTCTACGTCTCATTTTATCTTTTTGCATGACAACTTTTAACTTCTAACCTTCAAACATCAATGAGTTAGTGGAATAAGGTGGAGGGAGGGTCATGCATTTTCCACCAGAATTATCTGTAGCTTCAGGAGGGGACAGTAAAAAACAAAACAAACAAACAAACAAAAAAAAGAAGTCTCACCACAGCCACCTCCTCCTCTGATAAGTAGCCTAAAGAACTGTCCCTAACAAAACCTTATCATTTTGCTATATTTTGAAAAACTACTAGGCACTTTAATAGAATTTGTTCAGACTAAAATATATGCTTCAGTGGGTCCTCAGTTTTCAGTACTGACAAGCATTTTGTAAAAAAAAAAAAAAAAAAAAAAAAAAAAAAGCAAACAAAAAAAACTCCTAATGTGCTGAGAATGCCTTAGTAAAGTGATGAATCTGAATAGCTAGTCTATTCTGAGCTGGGACAGTTTTGTAATCAAGCTATTTAATTTAGCAAAAAAGCACTGGAAGTGCAAAAACACCAAAGTTCCCTCATTGCTGCAGTCCCATTTAATCACAAAAGACCTTCAGAGCAAAACACACACTTATACACACACAAGCACAATGAGTGGGTGCTGCATCAGTATCGACTGCTTTTTGGTGGAGGAGCGGCAGCGGTGGTGATGACAGATAACAGCATTGGTGTGTGTGTGTGTGTGTGTGTGTGTGTGTGTGTTTGTTCTTCTGAGAGAATATAATAGGAAACATGGTGATTCATTGCACTGAAGCACACTGACAGAAAAAAAGAGCTTTGAAGTGCATGTGTGTGTGATGTGTGTGAGTGTAATGTGATCTATAGCTTTTCTCAGCGATGCCAATCATGAATACTCTTCATTACTTGAGGAAGATGGAGTCAGTCACACTTGACTTGTTTTTATCTCGAAGCAAATGCCCTCTATTCTATTATCATATCTCACTTGCTTTGACAGATATCTGGATGCAGACATTAATATAGTATTCATTTTGGCTGTAGAATTTATTAGGAGAATATTTTGTAGGGGACCACTCAAAGGTGCCAGAATTGAATTTCCTGACAAATTCAATAAAGCATTCCAGGCACCCCAAAAAGATGTTAACGAGTCCAATAAGAATTATAGTTTTAATCACCTCTGTTTTCAGACTAATTGTGTTGCTGTGGGAGGTTTGCTTGCTAATTATGGAGTCCACCAACAGGAGGGGCAACAGTAATTATTTCCTTGATTGAGGTCAAAACCCTTGCATTTAATCCTGAGGTCTACCCTGCACTCCCCACACACAAAGAGTAAACATCTTCTCAGCATACCGTACTCAATTTCACAGCAGTCACTCTTTTATAAATTATGGTTTTCCTCCTCAGTAAGCCAGCTTTTCACAGGAGAGTCTGCCACATTGCCCGCCACCATCCTTGTGTCTTTATCGTGTAAACCCAGTGTCCTTACATTTCATTATTTTCAGGACAAAGAAAGCGCCGTTCTGGTTTCAGATGCCCCTCTGTAACTGTCTGTAATGAAAATATCTGAAGGGAGTTATGTAATGAGATCAATATGTCCAAACACATAAAATACTGCTGTATGTCTCACCAAATGCTTACACTCTAAAATAAAAGTTTCCTGGGCTTTTTGGTGGTTTGACACTGCAGATTTTCTGAGCAGAGGTGTAATTCTTCTTCCACGCAAAATTACGCTCTCTTTTGGGATGGAAAATGCATTTTTTTTTATATGGCAAAATTCATTTTCAACCCTGCTGTTAATAACACTCACTTGTGTCTTGACAGGTGAAAGCCCAGAGCCGCCATAAACCTCCGCAGAGATACCCCCACCCCGCCTGCCCTGCTGGTTTCACATCGTTGTGTTTCATTGTGGAGGAGGACAGTAAAACACCTCAGCTGGATGAGATGGAGAGGGGACTTGAACAGTGGATATCATCCAAATCACGGTCAGTTTTGGCTCTGTGCCCAACAGCCATCAGTCAGCATTTTTTCATCCTTAGAACCACTTTGGGCTCTTATTAATCCCTTCAGAACTCAATTATGTTTCAAACACACAAAAAAATGGCCTGGTGATATCTGAGGATGATTGGTATGACATTTGGGAGGGTCAGGCTAAGACCACTAACTCCAAGATCCTGGTGGAAGTTCTGCTGGAAAAAAATAATACCATATTTTGTGACTCCAATATCAAAATTTATACAACAGGGTTCTCAGGGGCTGGACTGATGCTGGAGGATGTGTGGTAAAGCAGTGGCAGACCATTCTCAGATTTTTTGGGGTTGCCCATTAATCCATTCATATTGGCAAGAGATTACCAAAGAGATAAGGAACAATTTCAGAATAGAACATGATTGTTCCATGTCATATTACTTGGGCAAAACCTCCAGACAATCTCATGACACCCAGGACAAATACCTTTACCAATTACTTTTGGCTGTGAGCAAGAACACAACTGGATTGCAGTTATTAACAAAATTTGCTGTGTGGAGAAAATTATATATTCCCTAAGACTGCAAGTTCTACTGTTATTATACACATATGACTATTGTCACACATGTATACTGCCAGATATTAATACATAC